>NW_010100611.1:56987-61413 GCF_000699245.1 Pterocles gutturalis | reverse complement strand
CCAGCCAAGGGCAAACCCATCACAATAGGCTACCCATATTATGCCATGAATATGAATATTATCTCAAACAGAGCTCAAATGTGGCTAATATTCTAAAAGCTTGAAGAAAGCACTGCAAGTTTGTCCTAAAAAGCAGAATTTTACCAACACATGAATTTCCTACTTTTTGCAACTTACATCAGATCATGTGATTCTTCTTCTTAAGCATTTATATCAGAATTTACTGTCATCTATTAAATTGTTGAATAGTTTGCCTTTTCATTAAAATACTGCAGCTAGACTATCTGATTAATTCATTTTAACATCAAACTTGGTATTGTGACAAGAAGATGTGTTCTAACTGGCCTGCAAAAAGGATCCAGAGTGTCAACTTACCTTTATAGTAAGTACTGTCTTCCATGTATCGAGATAAACCAAAGTCACCTAATTTTACACAGTCAGTGGCAGACACCAGCACATTTCTAGCAGCAATATCCCTGCCAGACAGAGGAGACGTTATTTGTAATTACTTAAAAACATGAAGTGGTGAAGTATAATTTAAAAAAAAATATTAAAGCCCAGAAGTATCAAATTCCTTCTAAAGGACTGAATTATTTTTCTAGTCATGGTTTGGGTATGCATGTACAGAAAAAGACAACGACATATTTGTCTACTGATCCTGAGAAGCTTGCAGAAATGCTGCAGTACATTTGATCCTTAGAAGCAATAACTGTCATCTGAAACTACAACCGTCAATGTCAACATCAAAGAAAAAAGGTTTTATTCTTCATCTATTTAAATATCACAGACTAACAATTTCTGGGAGTTAGAATTGATGGAAAGAAGAAAACTTGCCTCCTGACCCTGCAAAGGGAATGAATTGGTTTAAGATCTCGGTTCTGTAAGAAGCTTCATAATAAGGAAACTCAGTTTTCATTGATGCCACAGGGATCATGAAAAGACTCAGGCACTTTTCTCTCGCTGTTTACCAGGTGAGACAACTCACTTTATGTGTCTGTTGATTCTGGATTTCAGCAGGCTTGACAAAGTGTCGACAGATTTAGCTTTAAGCAGCAAAATGAGCGGTGCTACCTTCTCCCATTTCAGTATGGTATGAAGAAGTTGGATTTTGAAACTTTATTGCTACAGCTAAAATAAACAGCTACTTGGCCAAAATTCAAGTATCTGTAACAACCATAAGGCTCTGTTACTTACCACGTTTTTATACACATATCTATGTATATATACATACCTAATACTTACATATATATGTTTATATCTATGTTATATATATAACACACAGAATTTAAACGTATTTGAACACAAATAAAAGTTCAAGTTCAAAATGAAATGGTACACGATAACTGGAGTGCTGTGAAATTTTAATTGCACGCAATAAGAAGCTAAAGCTAGTCTCTTCTCCCCAGAAAGCTCATATTCAAATTCAAAGGAACAAAATTCAAAACATAGCCAGAAGGACGTTCACTCTCTCCTTGAGCACGTACTTGTATTTTATAAATATTTTGTTTTCCCTGTTCTTTACTTAAGAAGCTGGCTGCCCCTTGTTTTTCTTTTCTGTATTTTGAAGATTACAGGCGACTTGCAGCTTTAAAAAACTATTGCAACCGCAAAACAACAACTCAGCTGAAATCTATTCCGATTAAAATCGAGCACCATCTCCAAGTCAATCTAGGAGTGCACCAGCAGGTGTCACTCTTGAAAAGGGTGTAATTCTGGTGGCAGTCTCTGAAAAAATGACAGACTAATATGGAGACTGACATAAAACAGGTAAGGGGATTTTAGGAGTTTTAAAGTATTGCTGCTGCACATTCCTCATAAGTCAAGGAAAAGAAACACAAAAGGAAGGCTTCAAAAAATCCAACTATGTGTTGTGTTTGTCTTCACTTGTGCAAGTGCATCTAATAGCCAGAATACTCTCAGTCAGAAATCTGGTAACCTAAGACACCTCATGTTCCCTAAAATCTCAAGTAGTTATGTATAAAAAAAATATATGTACACACATACACATATAAAATCTTACCTATGTACAAATCTTTTGCTCTCTAAGTAGGCAAGTGCTGTGCTAAGCTGGTAAGCGTAGAGTATCAGAGACGCCAGATCCAAGCTGTATTTTCTTACTTGCAAAAACGATCTCAACTTTTTGCACAAAGAAGGAAATAAAGGAAAGACGTTAGGACAAAAAATTAAAAAACTTAAGACATATCTCAAATTGTAAAGTTCGCATGAATATCAATGGCATGCCTTCCTTCAACACTGGATGAGAAAAAAAAAAATCACTTGCCACGAAGAAGTCTGAGTCTGGGTTAAATTCAAGCAGTTTTTTTTACATGACAACTGTTAGCCAAACAACAACCACAAAACTCTAAGTAGGCAAGTGCTGTGCTAAGCTGGTAAGCGTAGAGTATCAGAGACGCCAGATCCAAGCTGTATTTTCTTACTTGCAAAAACGATCTCAACTTTTGCACAAAGAAGGAAATAAAGGAAAGACGTTAGGACAAAAAATTAAAAAAGACATATCTCAAATTGTAAAGTTCGCATGAATATCAATGGCATGCCTTCCTTCAACACTGGATGAGAAAAAAAAAAAAAATCACTTGCCACGATGAAGTCTGAGTCTGGGTTAAATTCAAGCAGTTTTTTTTACATGACAACTGTTAGCCAAACAACAACAACAAAAAAGTGGATTGCTTTCAGAAGACTGTAAGCATAAGCTGCTGCTGTTCCAGAGTAAAGAACTCCTGGACTTTTTATGCATTCTTCCCTTGAGAACTGCATGGTTTTGGCCTAAATAATTTCAGAACAAAACAGTACAGTCAATCTGAACATCAATTAGATCAGCACTGTTTTGGAAGCATTAATTTTAATCTACATTTGCTAAATCAACTGGATTCAGCTCAGAGCAGCCAATATCAATGCAGAATTTTTATATGCTATATTCCTGGTATAAGGCAGTAAGGACCTAATGAAAGGTGGCACTAGAGCCTCCTTACAAATTAAAACAAGGTTTTGAAGAGTGATTTGGGCACTGTAAAGAAAATCTGTAATTTTTTTGACAGAAAATGACTTCTCCACTACAGGTTTTTCTGTCTTTTTGTTTTCCTTGTGCAACGTATTGCAGTTTGATAATTACAATGACCATCTTACAAGGCAGTATGAAATAGCACTTCAGCTCACATTTTCAGAAACACATGGCTCAAAAAAGCAAATCAATTTTAAAAACTGAGATCTAGTTCTGTTTAAAGCATTACTCCAAAAGACATAATAATGAGGAAAGGCACCTTAATTAGAGTCTCTGCTGCAGAGACCGTACAGAAAAAAAACCCAAAGAAATTCAGTGTTCCAAGGGAAAATGTGGTATTATTCAGGAAGAATAAAAGATGTACCACATAATTTCACTTCCAGAAAACACCTTTGCAAATGCTGTTTAAGTGATATTGCATAATCATCATTTTGACACAGGTCATGCTCTCACTTTGAGCAGCAATGGAAGTTCTCCGAAAACTGTGACTAAATCACTTTGGTATGAGCTGACGCAGTTCCCTCAGTGGAGGAGTTAGGTCAAACTCTGCCACTCCTGTTTCTGAGTCCATAATTCTAAAAACAAGTATGATATCATGTCTGAGGAGAGTGCCTTTGCATTAGTACTGAGAAGTAATTTCTTTCAGTCTTTTGTAAAGGTAACTGTGAGCTAAAAGAGAAGACCAAAGCTACACAAGGATTTTTCCTACCTCTCCAAGTGTACAGAGCTCCATGATTATCCAAACGGGGTTTTCGGTAATAACTCCAATGAGCTTCACAATATGAGGATGATCAAACTGACGCATTGTTACTTAAAAAAAAAAAAAAAAGTGGCGTTACATAAAACCTTTTTTAAACAAAAATAAAAAAGCCAGGTAAGAAGAACTTATGTGACCAGAAAATACAGGACTTAAATTTTGCAGGACTTAAAACAACTGCTTGCAAGCAATAATATCTGGCCATTTAATGTTCTTCCGGCAGTATGAAACACTCCTTGGTTTACTGTTACTGTTCTCCACTCACAAAAAGTGAACTGCTGGGGAAGGTGCAGGTTAAGTCAAGCTCTCTGGTTCTTCTGCCCTGGGTCAGCAGGTTAACATAATGACCTATCGATCCAGTGCATGAGCAACTAACCTGTGCCTTTCTACTGGAAGAGGAGGAAGGAAAAACCAGCATGTATAATTCGACGCGTGGAAAAAATGTGTATCCATTCATGACATAGACAAAAATCTCACTTAATGATTATGTTCACATCTCATTTTCTTTTCCATGGACTTAATAAAATTTTCACTCTCAGCAGTGCATTCACAATATCTTTTATGCAGTAAGACATCGAAATCACAGAATCATAGAATGGTTAGGGTTGGAAAGGACCTTCAAGATCATCGAGTTCCAACCCCCCTGCCAT
>NW_010100611.1:31328-56939 GCF_000699245.1 Pterocles gutturalis | reverse complement strand
CCCTGGCCTTGAACCCCTCCAGGGATGGGGCAGCCACAGCAACCTCTGCCAGTGTCTCACCACCCTCATAGGAAAAAATTCTCCCTAGTATCTCATCTAAATTAACTCTCAGCTTAAAACTGTTACCCCTCATCCTAACACTACACTCCTTGATCAGCAGTCCCTCCCCCACTTTCCTGTAGCCCCCTTTAAGTACTGGAAGGCTGCTCTAAGGTCTCCCAGGAGCCTTCTCTTCTCCAGGCTGAACAACCCCAATTCTCTCAGCCTGTCCTCATACAGGAGATGCTCCAGCCCTCTGATCATCTTTGTGGCCCTTCTCCAGACTCGCTCCAACAGGTCCATGTCCTTCTTGTGCTGAGGACTCCAGAGCTGGATGCAGTACTCCAGGTGGGGTCTCACAAGGGTGGAGTAGAGGGGGAGAATCACCTACTGCAACCTGCTGGTCACACTTCTTTTGATGCAGACCAAGATACAGTTGGCTTGCTGGGCTGCAAGTGCACACTGCCAGCTCATGTTCAGCCACCAATACCCCCAAGTCCTTCTTCTCAGAGCTGCTCTCAAACCATTCTCCACACAGCCTGTATTTGTGCTTGGGATTGCCTTGACCCGTGTGCAGGACCTTGCACTTGGCCTTGTTGAACTTCACGAGGTTTGCACAGGCCCACCTCTCAAGCCTGTCCAGGTCTCTCTCGATGGCATCCCTTCCCTCCAGTGTGTTGTGTCAACCGCACCACACATCTTGATGTCATTGGCAAACTTGCTGAGGGTGCACTCGATCCCACTGTCCATGTGTCCAACAAAGATGTTCAACAACACCGGTCCCAGTACTGAACCCTGTGGATCACCACTCGTCACTGGTCTCCACTTGGACATTGAGCCATTGACCACAACTCTTTGGGTGTGACCATCTAGCCAACTGTTGGACATTGAGCCATTCCAACTGTCAAATCCATGTCTCTCCAATTTAGAGACAAGGATGTCATGTGGGATGGTGTTGAATGCTTTGCACAAGCCCAGGTAGATGACGTCAGCTGCTCTTTCCTTATCGACCAATGCTGTAATGCCACTGTAGGCCACTAAATTTGTCAGGCATGATTTACCCTTGCTGAAGCCATGTTGCGTACACCAATCACCGCCTTATTTTCCATGTGCCTCAGCAGAATCTCCAGGAAGATCTGCTCCATGATCTTGCTGGGCACAGAGGTGAGACTGACTGGACTGTCATTCCCCAGGTCTTCCTTTTTTCCTTTCTTAAACATGGGGGTTATATTTCCCCTTTTCCAGTCAGTGGGAACTTCCCCAGACTGCTACGACTTCTCAAATATGATGGATAGTGGCTTAGCAACTTCGTCTATCAGTTTCTTCAGGATGTGTCTCATCAGGTCCCAACGGACCTGTGCACCTTCAGGTTCCTTAGGTAGTCTCGTACCTGATCTGCTACAGTGGGCGGTTCTTCATTCTCCCAGTCCCTTATCAGCCTTCTTTGCAGCATAAATCCAAAACACAGCCTCTTACCAGATACTCTGAAGAACGTTAACCCTGTCCCAACCAAAACCAGGACACGATTGTATCCAGGTCTCCTGTTTTGCTCATCAGGGGGGTACAGTTTCTTTCATCTTCCTTTTTTGTCCTATGTACCTGAAGAAACCCTTCTTGTTGTTTTTCATGTCCCTAACCAAGTTCAGCTCCAGCTGTACCTTGGCTTTCCTGATCCTCTCCCTGGAACCCCTCTTCCCTTTTGAAGTAAGTGGAATTTCAGAGAGGGAAGCTATTTCTGATTCCTTGAAAAAGTATGCATTGCAGAACTAGAATTCAATGTTAGTATTAAAATCTTTGTAAATAAAGCATAAATTCCAAACAAACCCCAGTTATTTACCTTTAGGGTTCTCTTGTGCTAATCTAATTCAATGCAATTTACTGTATTTTATAACATGGAAATGTTGCTTCATTCATGTAAAAATGGAGCAGGAACTAATTATCAAAGCAACGGAAAGGCAATTAACACAAATAGTTTTCTATCAAATGGTCTTACCAGTTTTAAACATAAAATACTCCATTGTTGGAAAGTACTTCCCAGAGATTAAGTCAATCAATGTTAGCTGACAAGCTCACAAATTCAGAAAGGTAGTACAGCGATTACATCGTTTTGCCATCCAGCTTCCAGAGGTAAGAGGAATGAACGACTTGCAGAAAGAAACAACATACCAAAGCCAGTGGAAGATCAATAATAATCTCCCCAAAGCTGGTGGTTTTTATTTTAGCATATACAAATAAATGCATTAACAGTAACACACTGCCACACAAAAGCAGACAGGAATGAAGAGACAGGTATTGGTTGTAAAAACATTTTCTTCCATCTGCCTTTTATTCTGAGGCGCACCTTCTTGCAAGAATCAATACTAAATCTTTTCCGCATTGAAAACTCCACAAGCAAACAACTAAAACCCCCAAATATTTTAATATTGCTAGTATTAAAATATTAGTAAATAAATTTCTTAATTCCTTGAAATAAACAACCCTGCTTCTCCAGATTTTGTCCTTTTGAAAAGTGTTCTTAAAAACTAACAGGCAGTATCTTCTGAGAGAGTTTGCAATTTGAACACAAACAAGAGAAAGGTAACAGATGGGAATTAGAATTAAAAAAAAAGAAAAAAGAAATGGCAAAATTATTAAAATCAAAACTGAAAAGCACTATTTATCTGTCTACAATGTTGGCATTTCCTAATCTGTCAAGCTCAAAGCATAATAAGGAGCATTCAATGTGCAATTATTTTCTACATTGTTAAGAGACAGCAGCCTACCTTTGACTGCTAAGTTATTACTACAGGCAGTGGTATTTACTTTTCCACCAGCTAGAAATGTAATGGAAAAAATTAGAGTAATTTAAGAGAAATCTGACATCCAAAAATAAGAAGCCATTAGCTATGAACACGGATTTTCTGAACAATTAGGAAAAAAATATTTGAACAAAGGAATAGTGAATAGAAGTATACCGTAACATCTGGCCATAACCAAATAATTTACTGATGTAATACAATACCTTTAGGAGATTTATAGATATATAACAGCAGATGACAGTCACCTGACCTTCTAAAGTAACACACTAAAACAAGTGCTATGGATTTTTCTAACTCAATAAGGTGAAAGAAAGAAATAGATGACCAGTTCTCTAGTATTTCCAAACTGGTTCTGAAGCCTTACAGAACTCGGACATCACTGTTCAATTCAAAAAATCAAAGAACCCACATATAATGATATACATGGGCAACGCAAGGATGTAAAGCAGTCTTTCTGGCACATATTGCAGGAGAGGAAAAGGTCATGCTAGATATTAACAGAAGATTGACATCAATATCAGAAGTTTCTGGCACAGATGGCTGCATTCTTTGCAAGGACCAGTTACAGAAGCTACCCCAAAAGGAGAATTTTAATACTCACAGGCTTCTTGTAAGAATTTTTCTCTAACGCTGTCTGAGGTGCAGTTTTTACATGTTTTGATTGCAACAGCCATAGCTGGATTTTCCTGAAAGACATTATTGAGAAATAACTGAAATACAGCCCACCAAAAGCCAAGTACTTTAAAATTCTAGCAAAACTGCTTTACAGAAAATTACCATTAACTAAAATATCTTTAGTTAAGAAATTACATTTTGAAGCTTCAATGTTAAAATATTATAATCAAGACATCTAGTGTACAACACTTACATCTAATGCGCTTAATCGTACAAAAATTATGACAGAAGACAGTAAGTTTAACTGAACAGTACTGTAAACTTCTTCCATTACTGGGGATGGTAAGCTCCTGACAACATTTAGCAAAAGTAGAGGAAACAAGTAGATATATGCCTGAAAAACACACTTTGCTTATGCAAGCAAGTAACCCAGAAAGCCAAATAAAGGACTTTTTGTGTCTCTTTGCAGAGCAGACTGGCTATAATTTGGAACTCAAACTACAAAGGGAAGTAAAACAGATTTTACATATTAGCTTCACAATCGGTTACATCAAGGGCTTACAACCAAGTTAAACAGAACACATGTATTCAAAATCAGAAGCAGATTTTACCATCTGATTGCTTATCCTCTGAATACTGAAAAATGAGCAGCACTGAGACAGCCCAAAGGAGGCCTCTCAGCTCAGGCAGCATCTTTCATCTTCTCTTGCTTTGGTGTGTTTTTCAAATACCCTTTCCATAAGTTAAAGACAGCACAGAGAAGCTACAAGCGTTTTGCTACTGAGAAGAAGCTTTAAGTGTTTGAGCTTCTCTAGTATTTAAAATGGCATGGCTTACCTAGAAAATAGTATTTTTACAATACAGAGTATCCCCACAGTAATGCTCAGAAGACGTCGCTCGTACAAGTTCTTACCGGGTTGAAAGCAGCTGAAGTGTTTTAAAATTGAGCTTCTACATTAGGTATAGGCCTGCTCAAGGACTAGTATGCCTTCCTTCCAACTGGGAAATTGGGGATTGTGCATTGTTTAATGGGAAGATTACAAATGAACCTGTCCCCAAAAGGCTACAGGGTTGATGTATGACCTCATCTAGTTCTTAAGTCCAGTGGGAACTGAAGATTCACAGTTATGTCCTATGTCTGCTCATACTTGCTCTATTTTAAATCTATTTTTACAAACATTTTCAGAACTATAATAATATCTACATTTTGCATGCTTAAATGTCTATTTTCTAAGTTACAACATAGCTCTTCAAGCTGACTTTGCAGGAAAATACTGATTAAAACCTTTTCTCATACATAAACATGCCCATAAACTGCCTGAAAAACTGGTGGTAAATTAAGATAATTTTATTCCCTTCTGAAATCAGGATTCAGTAATCAGCACTGGATGAGACCTCTGGAGGCCAGCCAGACCAACCCCTCTCCTGGTGTTACAGCTAGTTTTAGAAACAGAACTAACATTAGCATCAAAAGAAAGAGTTTCAATGTCTGCAACCAGCAAAGACTCCAGACATTTTGCAAAATGAATAGAGGAAAAGGCCCGAAATCAGGGTTTGGCTGATGTTTTGGTCTTGGGTGAGAACACAAAACAGTGAGGATATATTGGACTGGCAACAGTTTGTGTACTGAGCAGAAAAACTATTTTCAATGACACTCTTGGATTAATCCCACAGTAAACTGGCCTTTAAAGACAGAGTTTTTTAAATTGCTTGCCTCTGAACAACAGGACCCTATATGTATACATACATTTTCCATTCAGTATCCTATAAATACAGCCTGATTGTGATATTTCAGGAATACCTAGTAGTAAGCAGCATTCGAGAAGAGGTGGGTGCTGCGCAGTCACTAGAATAAGAACTTTACAAATGCAATGATCAAGGATAGATGAGATTTTTCAGATTCAAATTTGAGCTAGCAGAACAAGAGGCCAGAAATCTCCCCTGTATTTTTGCATGCGAGCTGAGTATCTACAAGGATGGAAACACTATCGTGTTATTGTAACTTATCTTTTATCTGTAGTAAGATTTCTTGCAAAAGTTTACGTTAGACACTGTGAATAGTACATTAAAATTTACTGATAATACCTTTCTGTTTTCTCTTTACATATTTAAGTGTCTTAAACATGGTAAAATATTATTAATAAAAGTAAACATCAGGTTACCATCTAAAAAAATTATACTAGACACAGGATTACTGAATAAAATCTGTTTTCCAATTCAAGAAAAAGAACAGAGAGACCGCATTTTAAAAACAACAGTCCCTAAGAAAAGGAGTCTTTAATTGGTTTTACAGAGCACTAGATTCATCCACTATGCCCCAAGTTCAGTGAAACATTACCCTTCAAGTACTCCTGTTAACTTGGACAGGATTAAATGAAAAATAAGGATCTCCCTTAATGCAAAGTACATCAGAACTGCTTTGCTAAATGAAGGTATGAGAACAGACTTCAAATCTGTCTGAAATATATATAATAGTTATCCTTATTTATTTACTTAAATACTGAATTATTTATTTATTTAACCCACTAAGCCTAGGACACTAAGCAGCTGTTTCTGAAGTTAGAACTAGATTGTTGTCCACATGAATTATTATTTCATCTATCAAAACCCCAGAAACTTAATTTCTTCAAATGAGAAAGAAATCTTCGTTTTACACTTGCAGAATTAGTTTATCGTAACCTGAAATTGGTTGAAATAATTTTCCAGCTTTCTCTTTCTTCTTCCCACAAACTTAATTTTTCATCCATTTAAATGGCAATCTTAATCTTTGTGGCTGCAGTCTAGAAAAAGACAAAAGCACCAGCCTAGATTACACGAGTCCTGCCAACCTCACTGGTTTCACCATGGTAATTCTTGTGCATTGGGGATTTGCTGAATCAGTGTCCAAGTATTTTGTGTCTTTTCTTTCAGGAAAAAGTAGTAATTTTATTAACATACAACCTTCTTCATGAGAGATATAGCGAGATGCTCACTGGAGAACACATTTGTTTAACATTATTGTCCCTCCGTTGTAGGCTACTGCCCTTCCAGCGTAACAGATTAAAATTTCTTCTCCACATTTTAGTACAGAAAGATTAGCTCATCCTGACAGAGTTGGCAGCTTCTGCACTGAACGCTGAACCTAAACCCAACTCAGGCTAACCACCCATAAATACTGTTTTAAACTTTGGAAAAGGTCCTTAAGCACTGAACACTCAGGAGGGGAGTATGGCTAAAGGGACGTGTGCTTACCACGGTTGGATACACTCAAAATAAAGCAGAAAGTGTATGGCTGGGGTTAAAAGCAATGACTTCCAATTCCAGCTCAGTCAGTGGCTTTGGTACGGTCCTGAATAGTTTACTTGGCTCTTTGATTCCTTTCCTGATCTACACAAAATGGGGACAGAGAAGCAGAGAAACTACTCTGGAGCTAGTTTCCTGCTTAACTGAAACATGGAAAAATATTCTCTACATGCTCATTATTCTGAAAAATTAATCACAAAGTCAATTTTTACTTGTTCTGGAAAGCCTCAGACCAAGGTATCTAAGGAATATATTTATTTCTTATTTTATTTCTGTAACTAGAAAGGTATTATTGTTTGTTTTTATTTCAGAAGTGAGGCTTACCGGACTCATGTAAACTCCTTGGTGTACATCTCCAAACTGTCCTTCACCAATGCAGCGCCCCAGTTCAATTCTCTCCCTTTGAATTTCATAATCTCTGGCTATAAGAATGTAATGCACTTAAAATATCAATTTTCTGATGAAGGGCAAAGAAATAATCCACAAAATACAAAACCAAAAGTAAGTCACTCAAATGTCTCACATAGGAAGAGCTAAGATTAACAGCTGCTGCACACCAACCTACAATAATGCTGCATACACACAGTGGAAACCTCTTAAACAAATGTTTGAATCAAAGCACTGAAAAAGGAATTGTGAAATCTAATTTGCTAAATTAACTACGATGTATTATTTATTTCAATGCAATAGACATAATTGAATCCTTCTTAATTGTAGCTAGTAAAGGACAAAGAACACAAATAGCCTAGGGCAATACCAATGATATTAAATAAAGCCCTAGCACACATCCCTTTGTATGTTTAAGAGAACTCCACAATGCGGTATTTAAGATTTTGGAACCATCAAATGAGCCTGGAGAATTTTTAAAGAGGTAACTGCAAGAAAAAAAATACAGAAATGAGAGCACAGCAAAAAAAAGATAAAGAGCAAAATTTTGAGTGCACTACACCTCTATCAGTGTGTAACTGGAGTAAAATTGATCTGCTTTGTGGACTCATGCAATTCTGTTAAGTTGGTTGTTTAACAGACTGAGAATGTTACTGATAAAAATGGCTCAGTACTTCAGCAAAACATTTAATCAATTGCAACTGAATTACTTCATTTGCAATTTAATTTCTAGCAGACATGGAAATCTATTTCAGGAATAGCAGAAAAGCATGTACAGTATATGTTTTCACCTCTACTTGTATTATCCAGAGAAAAAATATAATCAGCCAGCTTAGGACTTCATGACTGATGATTTTGACTTCATTAACACTACAAAAATAATGTCATCAGAGCTGGATAACAAAGTGATTATTGCCTTTTTATTTTTTTGAAGTACTGCATTTTCCTCTTTAAAACCCCAAAGCTAGCTAGTTTAACTATAAATAAATAATGTTTATTAAATGAAAGTGAATAGTAAACTTAAAAATTCCACATCATTCCAAATTGCAAGCATACAGGGATGGGTAAAGGGTCTCCTGTTACCTTCATCTATTCCATAGCTTTCTGCAGTGCAATTAAGAGAAAAATCAAATGCTTACTTAGATATAGCTTCTTAAAATCAAGACAAGGACAAACATTTTTTAACATTGTTTTAAAAAATGAAGAAATATACTGATGCAATTTTAAGTTTACATTAGCAGAAGTCACAGGTCTGTTCTTGTGATCTTTACTGACTCAGTCCTTTGACAACTGAACACTTGAGTCAATTCAATCCAGCAAAATACTTAATGAATTTCACTTCAACAGCCCATCTCATGGGCTTTGAATTGAAGGCATACTTAAGCGTTCAGCATCATCCAGGTCTGGGCCCACAAGTAACTACTTCCATGAGAATTTAAATTAAAAGCTTAGGAAAAAAATAATGACACAAAGGTAATATGTTAACAAAAAAGAAAAGGATATAATTTATCACAGTACTTTTTGAACCTGCAATTATTTTAGTAGAATCAGGTAGTGACTTACTGCAAAACATTCAAAACACATTGTTTATTTCTGGAAAACATATATTCTTGCTTTTCAGATATTTATGTTCACATACATATGTTTTGAAAAACATATATTCTTGCTTTTCAAATATTTATGTTCATGTATATATGTTTTAAAAAACATATATTCTTGCTTTTCAGATGTTTTCCACAGTAGTGGAAACTACGTTGTAAATGCTGAAGTTATCATGAAACATCCCTGCCACATGGTAAACTCTATAAATCCTTATGTACATTCATGGTTCTTCAGCAGAACATGGTACCAGTTTGGCGTCATCCTCCCTTCTTACACCAACTAAACCTGACTTTTTCAGGTCTGCGTATCAACTGATTGTCTACTTCGAGAGAAATCTTTGGTTGCCAAAACACAACTGGAATTTTGCAGACACAACTTTTAAAATCAGGTTACTAGACTTTCATAGAATCACAGAATCATTAAGGTTGGAAAAGACCTTAAGGATCATCAAGTCCAACCATCAACCCACACCACCTAACCCACTAAACCATGTCCCTAAGCACCACATCTACACGTTTCTTGAGCACCTCCAGGGATGGTGACTCCACCACTTCCCCCTTTCATGTTGTATTAGTTAGCCTTGACAGTTTAAGATTATATTATAATTCAAATATGCCATAAGACAAAATCCTTGTAGTGGCTAATGAATCTTGTTTTTTGTTATTCAAAGATGAAGACTCAGAAGAACTTTGAATTTTAATGTTTGTTCCTAAAGTCTTTCATCTTTAACAAAATTGCATGTGGTACAGATGACTTTCCTCTATCATGGAATCTGAGAGTAGCAAGTTCGTCCTAGAGCAAGGGTGAGATACAGTTAGACAGTAATACACAGCAGCTTTCCAAATTGTTCACTCTTATCGCATAAATCTCATCCATTCTTTAAGTGGTGTGTTCAGCATCACTATCAAAAAAAAAATCTACATTTTGAGACAAAAAAGGAATTTCACTGTGAAGCCACTGACAGCAGCAAAACAGAATTTGATTTTATTTGCTTCAAAACCTGAACTTGAAAAACATTTGATCTGTGAATTTTCAGAACATCATAAAGAATATTTTCTTCCCACACACATTACTTAGGTCTGAAATACAAGATTCAATCCCCGCTACACCAAAAAAGCTTTCAGATAGAAAAGTTCCCAAGTTAGCTACCATACTTACTTGATGGCATTGTATACGTATCTTCTTCATCTATAATCTCTGCATAGTCATCTGTCTCTGTAAAGGGAGGAATTGAAGAGTTTCGGGAAAAGCAGATGAAAACAATTCTCCAGAAAAATATCACCAATTTATCAAGGCTGATGTCACAACCCCCAACTTCAACATTGCTGGGATGCAGTTACAATAGCATGAATAAAACTGGCTCATGCATAATTTATGGTATGATAATGACCTCTGTGCCAATTATACCACGTCACATAGATGCATTCAACATGGAATAAAAGGAAGATTCATTTGTACTCAATAAAGTTCAAGTTCTGTAATTGAAACCCCTCTAAACTCTTGACTTACAAAGAAAATCTTTTAAACAGCAAATACCACTGCCATAAGGAGGAAATATTATTAATGCATTAAATTGTTTTACCTTCAATGAGTAATAGTTTGCTAGTTTTTTATGTCAAACAGGCAGAACAGACAGTAAAGATGTTCCAGGGCAGCATCTACCTACTGCCAATGTGGCAAGGTGAATTATTTTCCATACTTTTCTAGAGCATAAAGATCTTTTAAGTCACAGTCTTTCCTTACACCCATTTTTTTTGCATTAGTCTCAATTTTCCTCTCATGGACAGTGTGTGAAAACAAATTTTCTGAAAATGATAGTGTATTTCTTCCTCTGTTCAAAACCAACGATTTTTACATCATCTGTTCTCAAAATGCTTTAAATGGTGTCAAGTCATATCAGGTCCTTCTTTTATTCTAAAGAACTTCCAGTGTGCACAGGTCATTTCCTAAAGGTCAGATAAATTCCTCCTGGGGTTACAAAACCAGTGCACAACAGTGAGATAATTTTTCACTGCAAGGCTGTTAAATTCTACTCATCAACTTTAAATGCATAGAGAGCTTCTCAAAATTGAATAATTTCAAATCCAATATGCAGTTTTCATGGTTGGTTTCAGGTGATCACACACTGGGCCACCTCTGAAGGGCATGATTTACATCCCCCTTTTTCCCCATCTGCCTTGGAGCACATGTATATCCCTACAACTCCCTGGCATCATTTCTATAGGTATGGCTTCTGAACGGTGAATGGGACAAAGCCATGGTGAGACTGGAAGGAAGGATGGGATGATCCCTTCTGGCACCAGCCCTCAGTTCAACCAACTTAAGCCAACTCTGAAACCAGAGCAAGGCTCATAAATACCAGAGCGAGAGGCTTAATTTTCATACAAACTGAATAGTCAACAATCAGGAAACTACAGGTTCCCTTTAACCTTTGAAGTTCTACACACTTCAGTGAGTAAATGTAGTTTTATGATCCTAACTTTGTATTACTTAAATAAAATTCAAGCTATTTTTTATTTCAAACTCCTGTAGGAATAGATCATGTTTTCTAAAAACAGAATCAAGGAATTCTATGCTGTTTAAATTTTTGCTAGGCAACTCCTGTTTAAGACACAGCAAAACAGACTCACTTAATGAAAATTCAATTAATTATAAAGGCAGCACACAATTCTAAACAGGCAGCATACTCCAGAGGCACTGATCTCTTTCTTTGGTATGTTTTTTCCTCCCTACATTATGAACTAATGTTTTTGTAGAAAATAAGCCCCAGTTTGATCTAAAAAATAAACACTCATTTTAAAAAAATCATTAGTGCAACACCGATTTGATGGGGATAAATCACTCTGTTTCCTTGCAATATTGTGGTAAGATGTTTTTACGTTTTTTCAAGTGTGATATACATCAACTATTGCTACAAGCTAGTATTTGAGGATACCAGAAAGTTCTCTGGCTATGAAATAAAAAAAATACTGAATGAAAGATATTCTAAACATAACTGAGAAGAATTTAAAAAGTTTGGAAACTAGAACTGGTGCCACACTCGTCTTTAAAAAAAACAAAATATCCGTAATTCTAGATTATGGAACAGTGCTTACAAAATGTGATAAGTAGCCTGCCTCATTCTATTTTAAATTAAGAAAGTTAATTAATAATAAAAGCATTATCAGAACACCACAGTGCACTTTACATGATTTTAATACACTGCCTAAAACCATCCTGAAACTAAAAGGGTCTTCAGTAGCCAATGCAAATGAATTAAAAGTATTCAATTAACTACAGAAGTATTTTTTGTTACACATCTAACACTCTGGAGAGGAATATATAATAAGAATTCAGAAAAAATATTCCTATATATGTCTGGCATTGTTCTGGGAATTGGAGGAAAAATTAGTAAAGGCATTAACAGTGATGTGCTCAAAGTGTTCTGTAACAAATATAACTGACCTCTCTCACATGCAGTCTTTACTCCACAATTAGAGTCACATATGAGACTATCACCAAATCTGCTAAGACTATGCCTATGTCTGCTAAGAGATATTCCAGAAGCCACACAGAGCCTAAAGCAAAACTCAGCTGGGCAAGGTTCTCCAGGCTGCTTTACGAAGAAGGATATGCTACAGCAGTCTCAAGAGCTCAACAGTCACAACAAAGTAGTGATTCCAGGAGATGTTCTATCTTCAAGGTCCCTGATAAGTCTAGAAAAACTAAGATTTAAAAATAAGGCTCATTACTGCTGCTTTCTTTGCCTATTTTAAAACCAGCACTGAACCTTTTCACCTGTTGATCAATCCCAGCTTCTTCTAGATGGAAAAACAAAAAGGTTGCTTTTGGACAAAGATACAGTGTGGGTGGTACAGGTGAATGAGCCAATTTCAGCTGTTAAACAGTAGAAAATCCTAGGATATTAAATCCATAATAGCTAATCCATGACCTTAATCACCTGCTTGAAATTTCCCTTTCGATTATTTTTTTCCCCATTTATCAGAGCCTGTAATTTATAGAAGATATGCACCAATAAAAAGCTATGCAGGGTTAGTATCTGAAATACAATTTCTGAATTTATGACCAAAAAAATATCCTTTGAGTTTTTAATGTTTAAGAAAAGAAAGAAAATTGGGGTAGTATTATCTTTTATTTATATCTGAAGGAGAGAAAGGAGAAGAAAAGTTATACACCCCCCTTTACATTTTACTGAGAGGAAGGCCACAAGACATTACCTCTATTTCTTCTTATCGCCTTCCTTTGCATACTGCTTTTTATGCTCTTTTAGTACCTCCTACTTATAACAATAAAGATACATACATTATCAATAGTAGTGGTTTGATTTTTTTCCAATATCAGATAGAATCCTTTAGAAAAAAAGCTAAAAATGTCTTTAAAAAAAAAAAACAAAACCAAAACCCAACCTGTCTTCAGAGGATAGCAAGGAAGTGTTTTCTAGAAAAAGGACTTATAAAGTCTGGAGAAGCTAAATATTTTGCAATAAGTTTCAAAGTTTTAAAGAAAAACATTAAAATCTGTCCTTAAAATCAGCAGTTAGCTGAAACCTGATTAATGTTTCATGTATTCAATCTACATCTATCTTGTACAGCTTCTTTTTACGCAAGGAACAATAGTGGACTACAGAGCACTTTGATGCTACCATGCCTTCAAAGCGTCATGTAGTAGACTCATTTCTCACGTTTTACATCCATTGATCTCACGCACTGACCAAAAAAATTCTGTGACAGAACCATTTCAATCAAACTGAATGGACACTCTTGCAAACCTATAAACCTTCTTTGCATCATGCCAGAACTCTCATGCATGCAATACCGCATCCCTGGCTGTTTGAAATAATTTTCCTTTTTCAATTCCAGTTGAGCAAAAAGTGTTAGTCGCACAGCCTGTAAAGCACAATATTTATCAGCTAATGTCCAAAGCAGAGTGCTTTTTAATACTACAATTTGTATAAACTTGATTACTGAAATGCGCATTAAGTGGTATATGGATGTAAGAGTTGCATACTGCACGTAAGTAACACACAGACTAGAAAACATATTACCGTCCCCACTAATTTCATCTGCAGATCCAGGTTGCATGCAAGGAGAGAGAAAAACAGAGGGGGAGAGAGAAGGGACAGAGAAGGGGGAGGGGAAAATATGCTATTAAATTCATGAGTAATCCAAAAGTATTCAGACTGCAGTTATATTATATACCTGACTCAAGAGAAACCAGAAAAGTAGCAGAATTTAAAACTTCACACCTAAAACCCAAGGGACAAAGATACGTTCTAAGAAGCTTGTATGATGAAACGGAGTTAATGACTTTCCAACACAAATTTACACAAAAATTCAATTTCAGAGTGGAACTATTTTAAATCATTGTTAAGAAATGCCAAATTCTGGTTTAAGTCAATATTTTACTATAAAACAGATCTCCTACAGCTAGAGGAGTCAGCTCAATTTGACTTTGCACACACATGTAGGACTTTGGATAACTAGAGCTGGTGTTGGCCCTGTCAAAGGAAACGCACTCCTGTGCTACCACCAAGACATGAGTAAGAAATGGAACTATCTGCGTATTAATTACACAAAGCATATTGCAGTTATACAAAGTTGAAATTTAAATGAACGGTAAACGGAGCAACTCTACTGGGAAGCTGTTCAAACGAGCACCGTATTCCGCATTTATGGTAGCAGCCCTACTCCACACCAATACCCACAGCACAAGCCAATGCACTCTAGACATTATTTATGAATAAAAGGAAAATGAGCATTAATGTTGTAAAAGTAAAGCACTTATTACTCCAATTCTTCTTACCCCTAACAAAGCGAAACTGGTCCAGACCAAATGCTGAAGCAGTATGCATCCAAAAGCATCACTGTATCCAATAATTAAAAGTGATTTTAGCTGATGCTTATTGTTGCTGTTCTATGTCACTCATAAGCATGCTGTATCAGGGGTCCAAGAATGAAGTAAACATATATTAACCAAAAACCCCATGGGTATATGGGGGCTGCATAGCTCTACAAATGACATTATTAATACATCTGTCATCGTAACATACAATATGCTTAAAAACAAGGCCCCCATAAAAATGAGGACCAGCAAGTTTGTGACACTGCACAAAAATCCAATTCAACAGGACGAAAGGGGTAGCAGAAATTTAATGAAATTATTCTTGGAACTCTGTTTACCTGAGGCTAAAGTAGTTTATAAACAGTAACTGAGTTAGTATATTCAGCTTTTGGGTTAAGAAGGCAGCCTATACAAAGAGCAGTGCAGTACCCTTAGGCGGTGGCTCATGGGAACAGAAGACGAAAGGGAGAAAGCGTCTAGCTTTCTTTACTTTATGCTGACAGTGACTGACTCCTTTACAAAGAGGCAAGAAAAGGAAAGAGAAAAACAGAAACAAATTATTTGGAAAATAAAAGAGACTGGAGAGAACATCTACAATGAATGAACATAAAAGGAAAGGTTTACATTACAATTCTGTATACGCAAACAGATACACAAATGTTGTATGCTACAGCTATTTTAAGAGACTACTGAAAAGGTATTGAAATGAGAATAAAGACATCTGATACTCTGTACTGAAACAGAAGAATAGGTATAGAGTCACTGCAAGCAATGCAAGCTGTCTAAAAGGGAAGAGATGCTTCAACTCTTGACCTGTCTGCTCAGGCTACAAAGCTAATTTAAGCTCGAGATGCTGAAATGCTGTTCACTCTTACATCGACACATGGGTAGCAGAAGCTGACTGAAACCTGACTAATCTATTCCGTACAAGGGCACATTGAAATGACAAAGGTGTTTTTAATTCATCATGTACATGTCCTGATGCCCTGGGGTACTCAGTCCAACTCGTCTTCCATGTTTCAAACTTCACCCTTAAGATCTGAACTTTGTTCAACTATTCTGCCAGACTAAATGGAAGAGACTGTTTTGTCTTCAACTTACCATATCTTCAAATCTTGCTACAAAAGAAAGTTTAGCAAAGAGTTGATTCTAAGTTAAAAGAAGTCCCGACACTTTTTCAGGAACTTAGAGAGTACCTGCTTGAAATGAACACTTAGAAGGATTTCCACTATTCCACACCAGCTTCCAGTGACGTCTACATAAATGCTCACAAACTCAGAAATGCTGCTGAAAACTGCACTGGACTTCTCTTCTTGATTTAGTTCCTCTTCTCAACACTAAGTATTCACTAAAATTATTGTGTAAAACAAAAAAAAAAACCTCAAAACCCACATAAAACCAAAAACCCCCAAAAAACCAAAACCACAAATCACTTGCTATGCAACAGACTATGTTGGAAAGGAAGTGACCAGGCTAGAGGGCAGTTACTACTCAAAATCTTCATTAGGATTGTATGAGTAGATAACAAACACTGCAAGGCTGAAACTGATGATGTCCCATTCTATTTCAGTTGTACATTCCTGAACCAGTTTGAGGAAAAAGCCTGAAAAAATCTGTAGAAGGAATAAATCTATTTGTTTTCAAGCTTTTGAAATAAAATGAGCACTATACAGTTGTCATGTCAAATATGTCTATACATAAACAACAAAACCCCAAACCCAATACTGCATGGAACATTTCTTTAGTCATACTACAGTGTTATTACTAGCAGAGCAGAAGTGTCTGCTCAAATCAAATGAATGGATCACAAAGGAGCTGCGTAGGAGGGGAAGAACTCTCTAACCAACACCACAAACTGATGAAATCAGTGCAGTAACTTCCTAGGCACTTAAATGGAAGATATCCATTTAGACTGTCACCACAGTTCATTCTGGGCTTCTTCTGCACGAGAAGAAGCCTTTCAGTCAATCTAAACACAAAAAGGTAACACACTAGTTTATTCAACTGTGATTGGAATCTGAAATACTGTAATTTACTAGCACTAAGCGTATTTTAAACTATGTTATATTATTAATCATCAGAATAGATGGGTGAGTAAGCTAAGAAGCAAGTAATTCCATTCATGAACTTGTAAACTAATGACTTGCTCAAGGTTTGTAAAATTAATCTGTGAAAAACCTTAGGCTTGAATGTCTCCAAGTCCTGTGACCATATGGCAGAGCTATAGCTGTATAGAGCCTCTATATTCCTCTAATTACTTAACAATTTGAATGTATAACTATGTGATTTATGCTAACACTGTTAGTCTTTTTCAGAAGTGAGCCGTAGAGTACAACGAAATTGGGCTAGCAGACACAGTCGTAAGCGCTCAAGATACAATTTTTCATTTTAACAATTTAGCATTTTTCAGCGTGGACTTTTTGGAGTGACTTGATAAAATGAGCATGTTAAAAAAACAACTTTACACCCTCAGACAAAGAACACCTTTCCCTCCTACCAACTAATTCAAATGGAACTAGGAAATACAAGTTGTAAGCAAGAAACTCTTTCAGAGTTGAGCACAGGGTAAACCTTCATTTTGGGTACAGGAATCATGGAACAGAGCATGCACTGTGCTTTGCAGGCAGAAGTGATTCAATAAAATTGTATTCGTCTTTCCATCCTTGCACACAGCTTTGCTTGTGATTAGCCCACATCATTCACCCATACATTCAGGACCTTTCATATGCTGACATCTCCTTCATCAAGAACATTCTTAAGTGTGGTAATCCTCAAGTCAGGTGAATATATTTATTTTTTTTCTCTCTCCTGTTTGTTGCATTTTGACACTTGGCTCCTGCTGTATTTTAGTTTCCTCTCAGTAACCTACTGAAAGTCTCTCTCACAGACTAACTCTACCATATAATTTTTTTTCCTGCATGCTAAAATCACATTTAAATCATGCTTATTTCCTTCAAGAGAGATTTTTTTCATTCAAATTGAAATTTCAGCTAAATAGTATGACTAAATTGGCAACTACTTCAAACAGGATCTGCTCATAAGTAGCACCTTAGAGAAGAACTCTGATGCCACTTCACTGCCACAATCAGGAGTTAACCACAGCATGTGATTTAAGTGTAATGATATTACACTATACATCTGTGATTCTAAGCCAGAACCTGGAAACTTGCTGAGAAGACCCCCTTTCAGGATGCCAAAATCTTTCAGTTCCTATAAGGAAGCTCTCTCCAACAGACACGATTTCTCCTCCGTAGAGCACGTTACTAGATACATCTAAACCATGGGATGCAGTTATAATTTCTTAAGAGTCACTGTAAGCAAATAAATTGTCTTTTTTTCCTCTGTAGAGACGTAATGGCACACCAGCATTATTAGAAACTTATGCCATCATATTGCCACACACTTACAGCTACACCCCTTTTGACTTTAAAATGCTACTTGTATTACTAACAGCCGTGCCAGCCAGGGAACAAGATGACCAACCTTCTCTTTAAGATACCTATTTCCCTATTAAAGGCATGTGTCCTGGTGTCTGTTACTCAGATGGCTTGAACAGCCTGCCTTAACATTTCTAAACACCTTTCAATTTCTTTCAGCAAATAGGCACTAACGCCGCAAAACCAGCACCCACTTTGAACCAAGACCAACTCTACAGCAGGCGCTAAAAACCCCCTTCAGATACATGCCTTGTGCTGACTCCTGCAGACCAACCAGCTCATCTTGTTCCTTACTGTCATTTTCCCAGCTACAGCTCACCCCTCACAAACACGTTATTTTATTTAGCAGTATCTGAATACCCAAATGCCAAGAGCGACAGCTTAGAATCACAGAATCATTTAGGCTGGAAAAGACCCTTAAGATCATCGAGTCCAACTGAAAATCTAATGCTGCCAAGACTTGTTCAATACTCTGCTTGTTCAATACTTGCTGAAACAAGCGGGCCTGAAATGTCATATTCCGTAGCTCTGCATGTAAAGTAACGTTTGAGCTACAATTAAAAAAATTTACATCCACAGAATTCTCTAGTGCAAAGGAGGCACAGCAGTTAGCCAAGGGAAGCAAGAACATATTTATTCTTCCTCACCATATTTATATAAGTGAGGATGGATCAGGAGAAACCAAAGTAGTCCGTGTCAGACAGAATTTATCTAAAAAGGGAGCAAGCAAACTAAGGCTTTATTGATTTTATTTTATGAAGAACTTTTTCTAATATATAATTTACTAGGTAAATTATTATTTTTGGAAATATGTGTATCAGGAAATATATACATCACCTTAATAAAGCTAATGTTTGCTATTTCAAAACAAACTGCTGGCCAAAATAAGTTCCTGTAGACTAGAGTAGAACATTTTCATGAGGTGACTCCAAGCAAAACAGGAGGAAATCTGGTCAATAAAACTACAGTAAACTGGTATGCTGCTTCTTACAAATTTGAAATACTATTTGCACAGAGCAAATAGTTTAGCCTTACTGTTTCCTGAGTGTACACTCTTGGCTAAGTACAAAGAATTCTTTTTTAATGGAAAGACAGAAATGGAGGGAGAAGGAGACAGAAATTGGATCTACCGATCAGTTAAAACACTCATTGCTTCTGGTGAATCACAGTAACTTAAACCAAAGCATCAGAAATCTCAAATCCAACTCATATTTAATTAGAGCTTTTTATTTATACCCCCAAATGTAAAATTTGAGGGATAAAATTACTACTGTGGTTTAAAAAAAAAAAAAAAAAAGGCAAATCTGGTAGGTATCTTACTTGCATGCAGTGAGAGACAGTGCCCACTGCAAGGAACATAAAATTTAAGAAGCAAGGCAGACAAATAATACAGAAAAAACAGAAACAGAATCGTGTGTGGTAAAATGCGCTTCAGTGACACACAGCTGTAAGAACACTTCTTGGCTCCCAGATCCAGCAATCTGTTGCTTTGGAGTCCTGAAACCAACTTCACCCTTCACTAGTTTGAAAAGGCCTTTATTTAGAGAAAGAAAAAGTATTTTAAAATGTTCTATCTTTGTATGTTTTGGAATACGGAAAACATTTGGAAAGTTTTCATTTCACTAGACCAGAAATATTTCAACATATGCTAATAAACATTTCAAAAAAAGACACACGGTGTCTTTCATTAACAAGCTGATTTTTTACACCTACAGAACTTCATACAAATACCTGAACTTTTAGACCACCAAATCATGTTCCACACTATTGCTGGTTTCCCCAAAGTGTGGTGGGGAACTCATTGTGAAACTTTCCTTCTTGCCTAATGCGTGTCTCAGATTTTCGCTATTCAGCTCTAGTATTGAAAGAGGTTTAAACAGAGGACAGCAATCTCACTGAGGACAGCCAGCACAGTTAATTTATTATTTAAACCATCAAAGGGATGAAGGACATTACAGCTGTCAGTAAGTTATAAAAGCTCGTCTTATTTGAAGCCTTTAGCTCTAAGTCATTTAAATGTCACCAGAGAAAAGCTCTTATTCTGCAAACCAAGATAGCAGTACCCACAGCTGGCTTTGCATGGGATGCTGTCAGCTGTCAGACTCTGCTGACCTGTAACTCCCGGGTTAACTGAACATTATGTACATCTGTTGCCTCCGTTGTTCCATATGGATGGATCAGTTACATGTGACAACAGAAGCGACACTTCTTCACATCTACATGAAGTATTACTTCATTTATAACAAGTTGATTCATTTGGGGGCTCAGAGATTCTTAGAGAAAGCAAGTCCCAAGGAAAAATCCTTAGCATATAATGTAATCTCAACAATCTGTCTGTGTTTTAAATTCAATATACTGACATCCATGCCACACCCAGTGCATTTCAAATAATTTTCGAGCAAAAAACCCATACCAACAACAAAAGAAAGTATGTCAGTGTTCTATGTTTCTTGTTAAAAAGAAGAACCTTTGAGAATGAATAATAAATGTGACGGTTTGAATCATCCCAGTATTATGCCAGTGTTTCCAGGGGTTTGCAACATGGTACAAAAAACAAGAATCAAACAATTATTTCATTGTGGAAAGACACAAAACCTTACTACAACAGAAGAAAAATACCTAATTGGTTTTGATTTTGGTATTAAAGAAAGGGAGGGACATTTGCTGCTATAATTCTTTTGTTTTGCTTACGGAATCAGGAGCCAGCTTTGCGCTTTACAGCTTCCTTCATGTCCACTTGGAACAACCAGCTCATCTCCAGCTCCACTACTTCCTCTGGTGCTACGGCAAAGCTCTCATTTGCCCATGATCCACCTTTATGTGATGCCCTAAATGCCAGAGTCATGTGGTATTACAACTAACTTCACTACATTAATACCAAAACACTACTTCAAAAGAATAAGAAGTGAGTTTGTGCTCTAGACACAACAGGATTTCAGATACAACGCATCAAGCAAAAGATACCCAAATTTGCCAAGTCAAAGTGAGAGCAACGAAGGACCATGAAGTAAGCATTTATTACTGCTTGTAATAGTAAAAGTCTATCAGCACTCTTAGAAAAACTGAAAGGGTGAAAATTTGAGGTGGCAGGGGAGTATGTCTGTTTTGTCCTGAAGATTAGCTTTTTCATGTGGGAGTGGAGCAATTAAAAAGCACAGCACTAATCACTTAAGAAATTGCAACTTTTTCTGACAGCTAAAATGAGCCACACAGGTAAGAATCAAGAGAGAACATGCTGACCATGCTTCATGCTTTCTACCTTAAACAACAGGCTTGCCTGATAGGTACTGAAGAAAGAAGAGCTGCTATTTGAGAGGTAATAGTAACTGATCAAGCTCTATTACACCTCTGCAGCTTGATACACATTTTAATTCCAGATCCTCTCACCTGTTTTCTTGTACAAGGTCTGTTCACTTTGGCTTCCTATGCCAATGGGTGAATGTCAAATATTTTTTTAAAAAAAGCTTAAGGATGGGGAAAGGAAGCTGGAAAGTAGGAAATTAATCTAACTTCTACGTATCTTTCCTCCTTCTTCTATGAAGTAAGTTGGGTTTTTGGCTATGTGCCACTAA
Organism: Pterocles gutturalis; assembly: GCF_000699245.1. Taxonomy (NCBI): domain Eukaryota; kingdom Metazoa; phylum Chordata; class Aves; order Pterocliformes; family Pteroclidae; genus Pterocles; species Pterocles gutturalis. Next base: position 35,366 of record NW_010100611.1, on the reverse strand, counting down.
GCACTCACATAAACGTTAAAGTGAGGCTGAAGCCTCCCCGTAAGTCAGGGCACTCCACTGCGTCACAATATTGGTTCCTGAAGTTCGTGGGTAAATACTAGAAATCTAAAGGAATATATAATAAAATTAATACACTTTCACATTGAAAATCTCCTGGATAAATATAATGTATAAGGATTTAAAAATTTATTTCCTATAAGACACTGAATCAGCTCCTCAAAAAGACTTGTTTTTAGATTCTGTAAAAGAAACGTGTTCCTTCTCAAGTATAAAAACTTAAACTCACAGTAACAGAAATCTTAGAAGCCTACAAGCTATAGAAACATGTATTACCTCACATGCTCATCCTTCAATTAACTTGTGAATTTCAACAGAAAAATTAAGTGCTTTGATCTAAACAGCAGATACAGAAAAACAACTATTAAGTTTCTTCTTTCCAGAAAGCGATGATTAATATTTAATTGCCTATTTTCACTTTTCAAAGCTGCTCCTTCATAATTAACACATACTCAGGTAATTTAAGTTCTAGCCCACGATATTCTACTTCATTACAAAGCCAAGTGAAAATACTGACAAGCAGCCTTGCTTTGAAGTATTCTGGCCCTGCGTTACTGCACGAATTATGGCTGTTCTTGCAAGTGATACTACGTAGGATAGCTGCAAAAAAGTTTCTCTTTAGGAACTGCACTACAAAGGCAGCACAGCTACAGCCTTGGGAAAGTCAACAGACATGTAGCAAGAAGTGAGCTAACCGAGAGCGAAAAATCTGCCTAAATATCTACTAGCTTTATAAATAAACTTGCTTTTTTTTAATGAGCCTTACCTGACACAGAGACTGTGTGTGACCTTACTCCTTGCTTCTCATTGTTGGCCAGCCTGTAAAACAGAGGTTGGAATCGCTGAATGCTGTACATTCTTCACGGTCACACACACTGGGAATTCATCCTAACAGGGCACCTACTGTAACTAGTAGGGCCAATCCATTTCCCACAGTGACACATTTTTGAGGGGGAGAAAAGTCAGAAAGGAATCTACCATTTCAAACCCATCTAGGGGAGTAGGACAGGAGAGAACACATTACCATTTCAATTAGCATATCGATTCACAACTACACAGTAAATTTCAAGGAAAAAACAAAAACCTAAGTTTTACAAACTTTTAAGATCAAGTTGTGCATGTCTAAACTTTGCCAATGTACGTAAATTGATGGTTCTTCTACTTTCTGTATTAATTAGTGGAAATAAAGTATGAATTGAGGTTTTGTCTGTAAGATGACTTACCCCATACAACAATTTTAAATCAATTTACATGTCAAGCAAATGACGAAAAACAATTAAATTTAAATGTAGTTAGCTATAAATGCTCATAAGTAACAGAAATTTCAATGAATTCTAATTTTTTTCATGTACATACATAAACATAATTTTAATAGTAAGTCAGTATGAGTACTGCATTTTACGCTTTCAGAAATCTGGAATTTAATCCAGCACAGGCGAATCTTTCCAGATGCAAGATGGTGTTGTCTAGTAGTTTTATGTATTTGACAAAAGCCCATTCCTCTGCTGCCAGACTAAAATCATATGTGGTGCCCTTGTTTTAAACAGACTCAAGGGTACAAATTCAGCTTTAGTAAACTGTCCCAAAAATGGGAAGAAACTTTTCCTTTGAACTTTATTTTACCCCAGAAATCCCAACAAATAAAGGATAAAATGTAATTAGAAAGCTATTTTGTGTTTCTCAGTTGTTTCTACTCAAGTAAAACAGATTTTCCTCTTCCATAGGAGTACACACTAAATTTACCAACTTTACTGCTTCCAATCTCGACTTTCTTTTCCTTTTTCTACCTGTATTTTAACTCCTCACTTTCTGCACCATGAGAAAGCTACCTGGCTAGCAAGGGCTGCAGCAGGACCTGTGAAGGAAGAGTAACCACTAATATCTGAGTGGCTGTTTTCTTCCATACTCCATCCAATAGTTAAAAAAGTAATAATATACTAATAATTCTGGACTCCTTCCAGGAACCAAGGAAGAAACAGAATGAGGTGATTGGGTCAAAGTGGGCACAGCTCTTGTATCCCAAAGTAAAAAGGAAGAGATAGGATACTATAAACTGCTAAATTTTATTTGGTCTTTCAACAGTTATCTCCTGCTACTGGATACTGGTGATACTGCCTGATAAGGTTCAAGGAGAACAATCTGATGGTATGTGACTTTAAACTGGGTCTAAACGTGGCTTTTAAGAAAGCTGTCAGATTACAAACAAGCTGGGAAAAAAAAAAAGTGGCTTGGTTAAAGGACTGACGTTTAGGAGGCCACAATAAGGAGCTACCCATGGAAAGGGGAGACAACCACCAGAGCTTACCAGATAGGATGGAGACCTAGCCAGTGACACCAGGGGTGTAGAAAATCAGCTGGAAGAATTAATAGGCTTACCTACCACTGCATTACGGACTATCAACTCCAACAACTTAAGAAATATTCTTAGTTCAAACAGAGTTAAATTAGAAATATTTTCATATTTACCTGAAAGTTTGGGAAGGAGAAAAATGCAAAGAGGTATATCAGCATAATTTATGTAAGAATTATTAGATGCAGATAGCATGTCTCATCATACCTTGGATACAGTATCACCAGAAAACTAGATAGAGGAAAAAATGCAACTCTATTTGCCTAATATAGATCAGCATTTTCTACAAATCCACAATTACTATCAGAGAAGAATTTTTCTACGTTACTATACTTTAGAAAATAGATTTAAAAGTATTTGCTATGTAAATGGTATTCTTTATTACACCGAACCTAAAGATTCCAACTCAGACTGGCTCCATTATGGAAAATCTATTAACAAAAGGTAACATAATAGATTTATGATAGGAGAAAAAAACAAATTTCTGTATTTTACATAAGCAGAAAAGAGGGCAAACAGGCAAAACAAGAGCATAGACTAACTCACTGACTGAAACCACAGTTCAAAAACTGTTTAGCATCTCTCCTATAACTAATTTACTCATAGACTCAAAATAAATAGCCTGAATCCCAGCCAAGTCTTTTCCAAAAAATCCTTCTTTTGTTACTGTCAAATATGATTAATGCATTATGCACTTTTTTCCTCAGATTTTATTTCTGGTATCTTTATAGTTTAATGCTGCTGTCAGTCATTTATGCCCCATGGTCCCAAATGACCGCCTGCTATTTGTCCTAAAATCCCAAAACAACAATAAAAATAAGTCATGTATAAAAAGTCCTAAAGCATCATTTAAGAAAAACTATTTCACAAAACATTGGTTTTTTTAATATATACGAGAAGAAAGCGTAAAACTTACTTTGGTATTGATGGTAAAGCTCTTTCACCTTCTGTGTAAACAACAAGAAAACATGATTAAAATTTATTCAAGTTTCCAAATAATTTCTCTCAACATGCAATATATACATGCCTGAAACAATAATCATCACAATCTCTCAGGGAAACTATGTCGATTCAAAAGACTGTTCTATATGTACATTAAGGGCAGCATATCAACACAAATACTCTAACTAGTGATATAGACCTTTTGGCAAATTCTTATCTGAGAGAACAACGAATACAGAATATAAAACTCCTTTTCTACTCTTAACAAATAACTCTAATAAATCACCTGCAGAAGCTATGACAGTATCTCCTCTCTAGTAAAAAATGCTTTTATCTCCAAGATGTGCTAAGTGCTAACACATAAATAAAACAATTGAAGCCAACTTGGACTTCCAAGTAAGACAAGTGAAATTAATCATTGAAGCATGTAACATATTGATTTCACATTTGGTTGAGATTATACAACAGTAATGCTTAGCAGCCAGAGACGAAGTTAGCTTTTTATAAACTGTTTTCAAACCCTCGCCAGTCTTTCTTTGATAATGGTATTGTGTATAAAAGCTTGAATTGTACATAATCAAGCTTTCTTTCCCCTGCTGGATTTGATGAGACACTTGGTATCCATGTGGGGAAGGATGATGGGGAAATTATTAAACCTTTAGTAAAACACAAACTACAATACACTGAAG
>NW_010100611.1:657-31297 GCF_000699245.1 Pterocles gutturalis | reverse complement strand
GGAAAGAGAGAAGATGGGCAATTAAAACGGGTATCACTCTCTAAATCCCTTGTAACACGGACAAAGTGACCTGAGAGAAAATGAAGTAGCCACACTTTTAGAAAACAGTGACATATACTGTTTACACAAAATCATGTAAATTGTAGTTTGTTTTTATCCTATGTTAAAATTTCTGAAATTTCTATACATTATGGAAGTAAACTACAGTCTCACCTTTGTGTGCTACGTGACTGAGTAGAGAAATGCCATGCTCAACAAGGCAAACGACAGTATTTTGTCACAATTTTTTTGGCTCACCTACCTAGGTCTGTTTTGCTATGTCTGGTGGGGGGTGTTGAAAAGGAAGATGCAAGAAAGTAGGGAAACAAGGAGCTGTGATTTGGAAGATGACCTAGAGCAACTCGGCAAGGTGACCAGAGCAAGCACCTGAAACTGGAGGGCGAAGGAAGGACAGCAAGATTATAAAAGAAGCATGAGACGGGAGATAAAGGTATTGTGATAGGTTAGAGTAGATGATACCTTTTGGGGAAGGAAACAAAAGGCAAAGGTTCTTAGAGGTAGTGTGGAGTGACAAGTATGAAACCAAGGGCACAAAGGTGACAGCCTGTCAATAAAAAGACTGGGGGGTAGGTACCCCAAAAAAGACAGACTGTAATGGGCACTAGAGAATTCACACGGGATAGAACTGGGCAAAAGACATCACGCTTGGAGAAACAGGCTGAAGAGTCCCACCCGCTACTATGCAGGACTCCCTAGGGGTGTGAAGAACACTCAGAAGAACCTTAAATTCTACTTGACATCTACACCAGTTATCATTATTTGTGAAAGCATCCTGTGTTCTAGTTTACACCAAGTTATGCTGCTACTGTTAGTTATTCCAACACCGCTCCTACATTTGGCAATGGATGTAACCGTTTAGACGTTGCTCATGAATCACACGTTACTGGTGAAACATTCTTGCAGTCTGTTGTTTTTAAAAGTTCAGGAAGTGATACAAACACACAAACCTCTGTATTAGATGAACTTTATTAAATTGCAAAGTTAACTCTGTATTTTTAAATCAAGATAACTGATGCACAATTAATAGGCAGTTATTGAAATTAATCTTCCTTGCTCTCTAATATGTAGCTCCATCACATCTTAACTGCACACTATTCAAAACTGTATTCTGAAGATGGAATTTTAATTTCCTCTAGAGTTTCTTGGGTTTTGGGTGGGGGTTTTTTTTGGTTTTTTTTTTTTTTTTGTTTTGTTTTGGTTTTTTTTTGGTGTGTGTGCAGAGCACAGCAGTATCATATTTGAGGACTTCAGAAACATCAGTGAAGGATTTCATAACACTTGTAGGGCAACAATACTCCATATGTTCAAAGTACTGACCTCTCTCCTGCAAATGTAGACCTCAACTTCTTAAGTCAGAAATACCAGAAGAGGCAACTGCTAGAAGTCAATTGCTACCTATCAAAAAGGATCTAAGAGAGACAAAGATAGAACCTAACTCCCCAGTGCAGTATTAAATTTCCTTAAACATGAGATTCTCATTCTGCTCCTACAAGTCCCAAATTCAATCAGCTGAACAGCTTCCTATCGGTGCAAAATATAAAGCAAGGATCATAATAAAATATCAGAACAAAATCCTGATTTCATCTTAATAGTAAGACCATTCTACACATTTTGTGAGATAAGAAGAATGTGAATAGAAGTGGTATTATGTAGTTAGTCGAGGAGTAGTAGTATGACATAGTTAAGAACCAGAGTGTGACAAAGGTGAAAGGAATTTAAGATGGCTGGAAAACGGTGAGAGGAAATGACAGGGATGGACAGAGAAAAGCAGAGACTCTAACCCAAGTTAAATCAATGTTTGTTCCCAGACTGGTTGCAAAAACAGGCAGCATGCATGGATCCAACATAACTAAAACCCCATTACTTCTGATCATCTTCTTTTTCATTCTCTTTTGACAAATTCTATGAGGCAGGACTGGTTTTGTTCTCATCAGCAGCAGAGCAATGCACTGTCATGCACTGAGCAGAACTGGGTCCTTGTCCTCTGGGCTGATGGGGTTGCAAGAGGTGGACAACGCACTCTCAGCCCCAGGGAGAAGGAATGAGCACGTGGCACTGCACTGAAGCCACAAACCCAACACAGACATTGACTGGCTACAGGGGCAACATCCCCCTTTTGGGCTGCAGGAGATGTGCATCAAGTGGAGGGCCAGATATGGACAGGGGAAACCGGAAAAATAAGCATATAAAAAAAAAAGAGTGGCAACCAGAAATAAAATCCTGCTATTAAGTAGTATTAGAGTCACCTCCTCTCTCACTGGAGAAAATCCAAGAAAAATCCATCCATGTGGAATTACATTGAAATGGCTTATCAAAACTGATCTTATAGATGCCTATGTGCTTTCCGAATACAAACTGCTCACTTCAGGCAGTGTTTCCCAAGTTGGTGCTCATCCATTTACAGCTTATATCCCAAATAAAATAAGAAACATTCATTAGTACCCTTGTAGGTCTGAAGTCAAGATTTGTTACTAACAGCATCCCAGTAAAAACATATGTTGTTTTTCACAAGCTGAAACCCACAATATTTTACCCAATTCTATATTCAATTTAAAAAATGGGATATGCATGATTGTATTGGGGTGTCTATGCCCAAGTGCTGGCAATGGGGGGCTGCAGTGCTGCCTCTCTGAGGGGTTCCAGCCGGTCCCAGCCGGCTCCAACGGCCCCACCGCAGGACACAGCTGAGCCCCTCAGCCAAGCTGGGGGTGCTGGGGGAAAACAGGTTTCAGAAAAGGGCAAAAGGCGGCACAGGCAGAGGAGGAGGAAGCCAAGGAGGGAGCAGCAGCAGAGGGAGGGTGCATCCAGCTTCACATTGTCATGGCCGCTGGGACCTTTCACAGATGGCAAAATAGTCTCACAGCTCAAACATGGCCTCTGGAAAGACAGTAACTGTAGAGCATGCTCCCTGGCATCTGAGTGAGCTTCTTGGGACAACTCTGGAGTGTACGGGGTGCATGGGGTGCCTGTGCCCAGGCAGTGGCAGTGGGGCTGCAGCCCGGGGAAGGGCCCGTGCTGGAGCAGGGAGACGTGTGAGGAGGGAGAAGCGGACGAGAGGGGCTGTGAGGGACCCACTGCAACCCCCATCCCCACCCCTGCACCCCTCGGGGGAGAGAGTCGGGAGTGAAGGGGGGACTGGGAAAGGAACGTGTTTTAATTTTTGACTTTATTTGGCAGTAAATTTAATTTTCCCCAATTCGAATCTGTTTTGCCCCTGACAGCAATTGGTAAGTGAACTCCCTGCCTTGTGTGATTTTTTTCAACTTATTTTCTCCCCCTGTCCTGCTGAGGAGGGGCAGTGAGAAAGCAGCTGAGGTTGGCTGCTGGCCAGGGCTAACCCACCGTTTTGGTGCCGAGCCTGGGGCTTCAGGTGTTCACGGCAGCAACAGTAACTGGCAGAGGAAGAGGCCAGAAGCCAGACTGGAGAACACCAGGGGATGCAGTAATTGTGGGGAGCTTGGATGGATGCTGGTGTTGGGAATCTGCTGTCATAAAGTGGTGACAGGTCAAAGAGAGAAGTTTTATTGTTTATACACTGTTCTTTTTTTTTTTTTTTCTTTTGTGATGATGATAACGTTAGATTTTTGATGTTGGGAATTTTTGTTGATGTAAGTGAAGGTCATAAAGAATGTGTGATGAATGTATATTTTAATAATAATTACCAAGCGTGTGTGTGTCACAGAGGCAAGGGGTGGAATGGTGTGGAGGAAGCTGTGACTGGCACAGGGCAGCCCCTGGGCTGTTCCCAGGGCAGCCAGCTCTGCAGCCCCACCGCTACCCAAATGTTGGTGTTTGCACATACACCCAGTCCCTTCCACCGCTCCTACAACCCCTGGCTCCAGGAGACATGAAAAAAACTCTCAAGTATTTTGATTTACCACAATGTAAACCGTCCTCACCTGATTGAAAAGATTGTGAAAGAAAAATCACTGAGGGGTCAAATTAGTCAAAGCCATAACAATATCGTAAGAATTAGAATACATGATGCCATTCCATTAAAATGAAAATGGTGCTCACGGTTTATTTGTGTGAAAACAGAAAACACTTATTCGGAGAACTTAATGCATTATTTAATTTTGGTATTTTGAAACTCAAAGTTATGAGCTGTCTTTTAGTTGTAATCCTTTTAGATTCAAAGAATATATTTCAGTGTAAAGCTGAGTTCTGGTATAACGACAATCAGATAACCATGTCAGTTGCTCATGTGTTTTCTTCCAGAGTCTTTTTAGCCTTTTATAAGAGTTTTGACAATTTTGTATTACCTATAAAGCCTGCATAAAGTGATTAACAGATAAAAAAATTCAGTCACTAGACTTAGATCACAGGAAAGCTACTTAGTACATAGTCCAATCGGTAAATAGCCACTTAATACCAGTTTAAGTTTTTATCAATTGTTTCATTTGTGCTCTTTGCCTGCAAGAGTTAAGTGTGATAATGGAAACACAAATATTAAGTTTAAAGTTTCCACATTGATCTAAAGTGACCTATATACCAAAATATTTATGAGAAATAATACAAACTGAATGGAAATATGCCAAAAACTGTCCAGGTCTTAAACATAATCAAGTGTTCTCACCAAATTAAGAGAAACTGGATTATTAACAGATAGCGAGACAGACAATATCACAAAACACAGGTTCTTTTAGTAATCAAGAAGGATAATTTATGAGAGGACTTGCAATAAACATGTAGATTTACAACAAAGAGGGGATGAGAAAGCTCAAAGAGGGGAGAAAACACATCTGTTGGATCAAGGGTTGCTACATGATTTGTTTCTAATGTGCCTTGTATAATCAAAACTCATTGTGGGGGAGATCTGGGAATGCAGATCATGGTGGGGACAGCTCTTCTATGAAATGTTTAATTAATACATTGAGTATTGCTATGAACTTAAAAAAAAAAAAAGAAACCTCAGACAAAAGAACCCCACAATTGATTTTAACTGGAGGTATTCTCTTAATGTTTGCATGAAGAGAAGTGTTCCCAAAGTGCTCTATCATATTCCTTTAACTCAATCACTGCTCATTTGCTCTGTGTTTAAATTCACCAGTAAGAATATCACACAAATAAACACACTCCATTAAACTCATTGATTGATTTTGCATTCATGCCTACCAGCAAACCACAGTGCCAGGCACAGCTGTGCCCAGTACTGTACAACACAGAAAAATCAGAGATCTTGCCCTTAACAGAGCTTACTGAGCCCGGAAGATGTAACAGTTGAATGACAAGGAAATAAGGTTAGAAGAAGACAAGAATTAGAAAGAAAAAGTGCAGATTGGGTCAATTTTTATTGCCACTTACAGCAGCAGTAAGTCAGGACCCACGTGCTATGCTGACCTTAGATGGCAGTTGTTCATATGCATCATGAAAAAACGAAGTATTGAAGAGGACATGGTAAATCCTGCAGAGATTCTGACTGGGAGCTGCTCCCTTGCTTGGGCAAGAACAGCATGGAGGACAGCAGAGCAGGGTTTGGCTGAGAAATGCAACGTGGCTGGAACACAGTCAATGCCACAATGCATAGTGCTGGAAGCTTGCACTCTGGATGAGCAGAGTGAGTAAGACTTGGTGAAAGCCTTGACTGCCTGCCATTGCTGTTGTGTATGACAGAATTGGAAATCACTGGGCAGTCGTATTTTGTGGAGTTAAACGCATGCATGTATAGTTAAGTAATTCTAATAGCAGTGGAACAAGCCAATAATAGCACTGGCAATGGGGACTGAATGGAGCCTATTTCTGAAATACCACCAGTGCAGAAGTGGCAAGAATTGGACATTGTCACGTGTGCCTCTATAGAAAAACCAGAGGGTAGTGTCAAAGCTATCCATCAACTTAGTATGACTGAGAGTTGGGGAGAGGTAATGTGTTAAGATATGAGAAAGTTGTAAAAGCTCAACTTTGGCTCCTGTAGTTCTGGCTGAAAAACAGCCAATCCGCTGGGTATCAGAAGGAAAGTTTTGTGAGTGAATAAGGATTGTAACAAACCTCAAACTACGATTTTTCATTAAAGAAGAGGCACAAAAGACAATCGCTCACAGGTATAGATTAGACCAATGAAATTAAAATCTTGGTTTGTGGTGCCTATTTTACTTTTAGAACAATAAACAAGCACTATAACTGATGCTAGCTTATCCTTTTAGTGTCAAATTTTGGTGCCAATGGTTCATAATCACTGAGTTGTGCACCAGGTTGGCTAGAAGACCTGAGTTTCTGTGGAGAGGGAAGATTTTCCTTTGTATGGAAATAAAGTTGCACGACTAATGCAAATTCTAACAAAGCTACTTGTGTTGGAGCAAAGACTCAGTCACATATGCTAAGGGTGAGAAATAAAATGAACAAACATGCAAATTTAAGAATAATTTGAAAAATTACTAAGTGCTGTTGAAACATCTAACACTCTACAATCACATTTCTTCATTACTGAATGACCAACTTCTGTTCTTTGTCAACACAGGCAGACTTTAGAGCCACGAACAGGCAGGATGCTACATACAGACCTGGGAAGGACCTGAACTCTAGTAATAATGTTACCCTGTTAGAACAAATACAGGACAGGGAAAACCAGTGGCACACAAAGACAAAAACACAGCTAAAAAGGGACTCAGCTTCAGACTGGAGAGCTTCTGGGATGGTTTGTGTACTTTCTGGTATTACAAATAGGGAAGAGGGAAACAGTTTATCCATTGTTTTAGAAACCAAAACCATTGGATTAATTTCCAGAAGTAAAGTTAAGTACAGGAGGACAGAAATTTCCATTCTTAAGCAGCTTTGCTTGGGTGTTTTCCATAATTAAAGCTGGATGAAAATAGGAAATTCTAATAACATTTAATTAACATTCTCTCTTTAAAGTTAGATATACCTGTACCCTGGTCTCATGGATTCTAGCTTGCGCGTTGCTACAAAAACAACTGATTAACACTACCAAAGGCGTCTCTGCTTTAGCTGTTTTTTATGAGAAAGGCTCATGAGATTTCTCTCAAAGTTTTTATTTTTAAACATAGATGTTTTGAGTATCTAGGAGGAAGGCAGAAATTTAAAAAAATTGTTACTAGTCAGAACCTTATCCAAATGCATTCTAATCAAGCTCTCTGAATTTCCACTCGTATATTAGGGAATCACATTTCAAGATAACACATCCTTGTTCAGAGTGCCTTTAATTCCAATTTATTTACTTCTCCTTGTTTAAACAGTTTAGAGTAGTGTAAAGCAGTGATTACTGAAAACCAGTCTAAATTATCAGCCATTAAGCCATTTTTGATGGAGTGATATTTACTGTCAGTATTTCTCATAACAAAAATACCTCATGGTCCCTCCCTGAAAGACAAGAGCCTCCAAGTAAGAGTTTTGCAGCTACCTTGTGTCTTCTATTCAAGTACAAAATAATCTACCAGTTGATAGGATTATAGCAACTATCAGAATGAAACATCTCCTTACCTTTCTGTGGCCTGATAATAAAAGATTGCGTAGCTCCATTCACCAGTCGGCAATATCCGTCTATCAAGTCAGCCATATTCTCTGCAATGGTTAAGGATGGCGCTGTCACTGTCAGAGGCTAAAGAAGGAAAAAAACAAGGCACCAACAAAGAGGTATTATTGTAGTTGCAAACAGTGAGTAGAACAGCTGTGTTACTGCATCAGAACTTTACACACACTTGCAAGCAGTAAACAGAAAAATGTGGGTGAGCACAGAACTATCAGATTCTTGCTTTACCTTTTATGTAGCAAATTTAAAACACAAGGTTCAGAAAGCACAGCTGATAAAACCCTCCACCCAAATGTAATATTAATCTGGGTTTAAGTGGCTTGGTAGCTAAACTTTCAGTCAACCACTGCTCATTACAACTGCTATGACTTTTACAACTCCAATTATGACAATTCTAAAGAAGCTGCTTACTCCTTAAAACTCTTAAAGGTGGTATCTTTTTCTACCCTTCTGCAGCAAAAAAAAAAGTCACCATCCCAATTTCAAAAAAGATAAAAATCAATAAATAGCGAAGACAGCAGAAAAGGAGAGATATACAAACTGCTAATTTTAATACCAGTAACATTCATCATCCTCTGCACAGATTTGCCAACTTGCCCTCAATCATTCTGTGTAACAGTGACTGTTTTCCAGTGCATTGGACTAAGGAAAAGATTTTATTTCACTCCCAGCTCTGTCTCCATGTAGTATTTCCCCTTTCCACAAAAGTTAAATTGCTCAGTTTCCTCTTTAGGATGTAGCAACATATACATCTGCAGGCTACTACTAAGTTGCATTTAAGGGCTAGTATTTTTAAATTAAGCTTCTTTTACAAATACTGAAGTATACAAGCACCAGACACAAACCCTGAAACACGTAATGAGCACCAAATCTATTTTGAAAAAAAAAAAATCTGACTAGCAGAATGACGACTGTTCACAATCAACTTCCCTTTCCCCTTAAACAACAAGAAAAATCAAACTGCAGAATGCCCAGAATGCCAAATGATAAAAAAATAATGCACTGGCTCTAACTACAGGAGGAGCAAGAAAGTTGAACAATAACTGAAGTCTTTGCACACATGCACAGCAGGCAGTCCCCAGCTTAAAGATGCACACACAAAAGTGAAGTATACTTTTAGTATATCATAAATACACTGACAGTACAAAAATCTAGAATGAAGTTACAGATCAGAACAGAAATACAATATACAGAATGTCTTCATTAAGAGTTTACTGATCTCCACCCCTTCCCAGGAAAACCAAAGCAAGTAAGTTTATCACAACTGTCAATATCATACCTCAGGTGCACCTGCTATCTTGAGTTGCAACATCCCTTTTCTGTCCTTATCTTCACTGTTTGAATACTGAATAGTTTGCACTTGATTAAAGTCTGCTAGATGAGTTGGCTGCAGAAAGGCAAAGGAAAATGTGGGGAAATTTTCAAAATTACAGCAGGATGCTCTGCCTTAATTCCTGATGCTGCAAAGCACACATAGACTTGGATCTCCAGATTACACTTGTAGAAATCTGTTCCTCTGTTTCTTCACACTTTCATTAGGCTTTGGCTAACAACCTACAGAAATATCCACGGTATTTGCAAAATGAAACCAAGCACCAAGTTTGTCTACAGAGGTCACTGCTGAGTAACTGCAGGGACATGCTGAAGTACTTCGTGGAAACTACCTCTTGGAGGTTAAGATGAAAAACTCAACAGGTTAATCACACGATATCTGCACTCAGAGCATACTAAACATACCGCCAGACTCCTGTACAAGGTACGTTCTTAGCTGGCTGTGTATTCCTGATCTCCAAAGCTTTTCAATACCTTTGAATTAACTTCAATAGAAGTTGGACGTGAGCTCAACCTAAGTCACGACTGTAAAAGTCCCAAACATTTTGCTGGAAGAACCTGCCTGAATGTAATTTCCTTGCACCATGAAAGTGTAAAGGAAATATTGTAATACGGTCAATATCGGGCAATGAAAAGGCTATTAAGGGCATGAAGTAAAGCAAATAAGCCAGCAATGACTGCACAAATGCAGAACAGTAACCCATTAAACAAGCTCTTCATTTACACATTCTAAGAAAGAGGAGACTAATTTAGAATAATTTGATGACTTTCTATCTAAATAACAGCTGTATACATTGAATTCCCCAGCACTTCGGTGTTTAACTCAAAGATTAGACTTGTCATGCCCCTTTCTGTGAAGTTCAGTTCACAACAGGCCATGGTTGTTAAGAGAAAATTACTGAGAAAAGAAAACAGAAGTAGACTTACATTTGCACCCTTGTCTGTAAGGTAACTGATTCCTTCTTCTGGGCCGATTGCCAGTTCCACTGAAATAATCCAGCTTGACTTCAGAATCAAAGGAGAGACAGGACAAAATTTCAACAGTAAGACAAGACACTGGTAGGGAACACTTATCTTCCAGGGCTATAATGACAGTTTTTAGTAATGAATCTCTAGGAGCTTTTAAACTCTTCAAACTATTTAAAATATATCCAAATCAAGTAATTCTATAAGTAGCAAAGCTCCTCATGACTGGTTTCCTGGAGATCCATGCCACTCAAAATGTGTTTCCATGTGTTTTATCTTAGGTCTACATGAGAACTACATATTTCCTGCATTTCCTCTTCTCACAGACATCGATGTTCACGTTCTAATTTCTACTTGAGTGTCTATTTTCACAAAGCTTGCAGACTTAAGGCTCCTTCTCAAAAAATTTTTTTTAATTGGTAGAGATTAAAAGGCATTAGAGGAAAATTTACAAACAGGAGAAGCTGAGAAGTCTAATTTCCTCACAAAATCAACTTAAAAATTGCTTGACTTTCACCAACGAAGCACCAATAAAAATATTTAATAACATACAGTTCTTACCCTACTAATGAATGGTGCTTTTTAAACAGGCAACTGAGAAAGCTCTAAAAAAACCAATAAATACATTTTGTTGTTAATGAAATCAAAGGACCCACCTCTACATCAAAACAAGAACCAAGCAAGCAATTAGTTGCAGAACGAAGTAAAACCAAATAGACTCATAACTACAGTATACATTCTGGATACTGCCACATTTCTCTACTTACACCGAGAGCACACTTGAAGCATTCCTTGTCAAATCTGTACACTGGAGAGAGGATCTCAAAGAATTTCAAAATACTTTCTTCTCTATTGAGGTTGGCAAATTGTCGAAATGTTTGTTGGATTAATTTTCGTAGTGTTTTGGCCTGTGTATTAAAATGTTTAAAAATAGATTATTTTAAATCTCATCAGTGACTGCATTTTAAGAGTTTCAGTCACTTAGCAGCACTAACAGTTTCTTTATCAGTAAGATGCAGACAATTCTCAAGAGAAAAAAGAAACTTCAAAACGTAACAGTTCTGCCATCTAACTTCTGCTTAGGAACAAAATTATTTCTGCTAAATATTATAGAGGCAATATCCTAACTAATAATGTTTTGAAGAAATTACAATAGAAGACAACGTTAACCTTTGCAGTAACTATTTTTTTCTAGATTCCTTATTTCTCCCAACTTCTTAACTGTGTGCCAATACAAAAACACAGCAACCTACATCTTCATACTACGTTTTAAACACAAATCATCATTCTCTTATCTGGTAGTAACAACCCAGCTGTAGTTGTGTCAATCTCTGCACACAGTATCTTAGACTATCTGTAATACAGTGAATTCTGAAAGTCTGATAATACTCAAAATGACTTCCATATAAAAAGATAAAATTTAAATAGTAAATTAAAAAATAATACAAAATAAACCAACCACTTATGTAAAACTATTTTAACTATATTGCATATAATTCTATTAACTGTATTCAGGGTAGAAACAACCACTTAGAAAGTGCAGCACAAATCATCCTCCCAGCATCTGGGACAGTGGGACAGAGCAGGACACCTAATTACAAATCCTGAAAAATACGTAGAGGATACAAGCAGATTTTCAAATAACTGCATTTTTTCTTTTTTAAAGGATATCCAAACTGCCTGTATATAAGGTGTAATTCCTGGGAAGACTGCCACTCATATGAAAATAAAAACAGAATCTGAGAAGCAATCTCTTTAACATGCTCCAAAACTGAACAATCAATCAAGAATTCTGAACGAAAACCATCTGTTTCTAAACACTAGACTTCATCTGGACAAAAGTGCAGTGCCTTCTTCTCATCTGTCCTAATCCCAAGAATCACAAAATCATTTAGGTTGGAAAAGATCTGAGAGTACAGGCATGCTCTGGAAGTAGTGGAGGGGCGGGTGACCCCCTGTTTACATCACATAGTGCTAAAATGTCAAAACCACGAACACATCTATTCTTTTTCCCTCTGCCAAAGCTTGAGCTGTGTCTAGAGTGACTAAATGGGTTTAAAAAACCTTAGTAATGCTCATTTCTAATACATCCCTTTCTACCAGCTAACAATGATAGAAGGCAAATCCATGCTTATTTTTGCAATATGTCAAGGTTAAGACAGGAATTACCATTGTTCCTCTACCAAAACAGATCTGAATGTCCTATTGTAAAAGCATTAAAACTCTTCATTCTTTCACAGTGCCTGTAATATAAACTTCCTTTCGTTGTCAGCACTTCCAGTTAGGTTAGGCATTCATTTTTAGTAAGTCTTTAAAGAACATTCAGAACTATAGCCAGATTTTTTTAAAAGGAGTGTTCAGAAAAGGGTTTTCTCTGGACTTTTCTGTCATCTTCCTTTTTACAGGGAAAACTGGCATTAAGGGAACTGAAGACTTTAGCCTTATCCGAACACCTGGCAAATACCAAGAGCAAGACACTATAAAAGCAAAAAAAAAAAAATCTGGTAGCTCAAGTTGTCCCAGTTCAAAATCATTGATCTTCACAAAGTGAAAAAGTCATTTAATAATTTGAACCAATCCTAGATTATTTTTAATAGGGATTTCATTTTCATTAAAAAGCAGATACATTTTTCTTTGTTTTTTCTCTTCATATTGTCCCACATTTTTTTCATGTCTTTGCAAGGTTCTACTTAGCTTCACCTTCCAGCAATTCCTGATACTTCTTTCTGCTATCCTCTCCATTTCACCATTTCTAACCAGCAGTTTTCTTTGTTGGTCAGCTTTCTGGCTCCCTAATACCATTTTTGAAATAGTTATTCATTCTTTTACATCTGGAGCCTTTCACCACAATTTCTGCCTTTAGCAGAGAATACATTTTCAGATAATTGCTTAAATTAAAATGCAGAGGGATTACAGAAATCCACTTGACTTCATTAGCTGCTGATTTTCAGAAGTCTTTTGAAACAAAGCCCCTTCATGACAGACCTTGTCTGTTTATCCATTTAAATCACAATGTAGAAACTTGCTAAATGTGAGGTTGAATTCTATTATTTGTATAAAACCATCACTGCTTGCCAAAACCAGCTCTAAAATAACAACTTATGATTTATATTTTCACGTATGAATGATAAGAGATATTTTACCAAGACATTCATACCAAGACAGCTATATAAGTAAAAATACTTGGTGACTATTCTTAAGCCCCCTTTTCAAAACACGTTGAGAAAAATTTGCATTTTTTACTCTGGGAGCATATGGACTTCAATGTAAGTGAGATTCAACTAACATTTAGAGTTTTAACTAGGATTAACATAAATGGAAATTACTGGAAATCTTCCTTGAACGAGTGGGATACAGTCTTGAGCAAGGAGGGCAGAATACGGTTTATTGAGTTGCCACTGAAAATACGCTTTTTTCTTACCTGCCTCCTTTCTCCTTCTCCAGAAGTTTGTTTTTGGTTTTTTTTTTTTTTTGGTAGGGAGGAAGGGGGGAGGTTATTTGATACAAAAGGATCTGAGGACTTGAGCTTTTATCCACAAGGTTTGAGAGGCAGAGGTGTAGTTCTCTCAGCAAGGCCACGTAAATCACTACTATCTTAGTTCTGCCAGCACAACTGCACAGCAATTCCTTTAAAACTATACGGTGAAAATGATAAAGCAGTTTTCAGATTACTGACCCTTATTTTTTTCTCAGTAGTATACAATTGACTGGAACTATAATTACCTTCACTGAATCTAGTAAACTCTTCGGAAAAAAACGTCTTAAACCAACATCTTTCCTGAAACAAAAACACACACAGCATTAGTACAAGAAACATTGCGCAATATTATATTGCTTTTTCAAGGTGGTGTTTTGGGTTTGGTTTTGGTTTGGTTTTTAACCAGCACATGCAATCTAGTAAATGATTTTCATAGTAAGGTCTTTGACAATCTCAAGAGTAATAGCCACAGTACCACTAAAATGCTAACCACAGCCACTCCACAGCAAATGCGTGATAGCAGGATCTTCTAGTTTAAACTCAAAAGGATATCACAGTTACAGCTGGTACCTGGTGTGGAAAGTGGATTATTTGAAATGTTGGCTTGGGCACAGAGAAGTTTTGAAAATAAAAGCTGTTATTTTTACATGTTTTATTCGTTTCAAGAATATTGAAAAAAAATACTCTTACAGCATGTGGTAAGGTGAGAGGGGAACAACATGAAAACGGCAAATTCTAATAAACACAGCTTAAAACTGAGCAGGTGATACAACATAAAGGAAAGGACCTCCCATGATATAATCTCAGGAAACATACTGACTGCTGTTCCACTACTGTTTTACCCTTTGCAACACTATAACTGAAGGGTTTTTTTTAATTTTTACTGTCATTTTTTTCCTCATATTGAGCATCTAACGTTAAAATTCCCAGCTTTTTATTGCAAGTAATCTCACTTTTTGCATCTGTAAATCAGGATCCTAATTCTGTCTGAAAGCTCAGATTTTGCAAACTGAATTACTTCAAGCTCACTTTCACATTTATAAATAGGGTTGCAGCCTTGGTTTGAAATCCAGAGAAGTCAGGATTACATATTTTTGCAGCTCAGATGTGCTGCACCTAGCTTATGTCCAACGTGTGCATGCATTACTACAACTAAACATTAGCATCAAGAAAGATGCCTGAGAAGTTCCCAGAGATACGTTAGTGCAGAAGATGATCATTATACAACCAGGTATAACAAATGTTGTATAACCATGAACTAGTTGTATAGTATTAGCAGAAAATTTGCAGGAGACAAAGGAAAAACTGAAAGAAAAATGTAAATAGGAAAAGGACTTATAACCTTGGCTCTCAAAGGCATTACTGGCTTTTTTCCTTTAAATTGAAGAGGTTAAAATCTCTTCTAAACAAACACCCTCATCTGCTTCTGAAATGAGTATGAAAGCGAGCTTTCCAAGCATGCTTTGAACATAAACAGAAATACCTCTGGAATTCTTACAGTTGGCAAAAAAAGAAAAGCTGTTAGCAAGTCTGAGATACACAGTATCTGTTTACCGCTACCTAATGGTGCAAGAAGAAAGCCAATGTTAAAGTAAAAATAAAAAGCTTACTCAAAATAATAAAACAGAGTATTTTTAAAGCTCTTGAAAGACAAGTAGTATATGATTTCAGAAAACATACTAAAAACATCCCCAACTAAGAGGAGCAGAACGCTCACATGCAGCAGCGAACACTGGCATCTGTGCAATGACAGTAAGCTGGAAGATTATAAAACTTTCATAAATGTTAATTCCTTTGATGCATTTCTTCTCAAATGCAAATTATATGCGGTTTATCATCTCACACGGTTAAATAAATCTAACACACTATTACCATCTAAATAACATGTAAAGACATTCTGACAAGGAATATATTAGTTTAACATTAAGAATTTGAGAAAGAAATGGTGTTTTCAAAAACGAAGCACCCTGCAGCACTCCAGTATTCCTCATCTTAACAGCACTACAGCGCATGGCTGCAGCAATCTGCTCAATTTCTTACTAAAATGAGTTGTAGAGTAGCCCTTTGTACAGATCTGTATGTAACAAATTCAGACAGAATTCTTATGTACAGTACAGCAAAAGACAAATCTTAATAAAATGTGTTAATAAAGCATATCTTGTGCTTAACTGAGATAGCAAATTTATTTACTGAGGGAGAATTTAACATAAGAAGCATACACAATTAACACCATGGTCAAGATCAAACTATGGGTTCCTAAAAACAAGAGAATAAGCATTGGAAATTGGAACATACAAACAGTTTTAAACACAGAACCCTACAGACTCCTTCCCTCCTCAGCTGCACTGCGTGAGGGTAAAACAGCCAGCTTGGGATACACACCAGCTCAGTCCTCCAGATTACGAACTCAGACATCTGTTCTCTGATTGCCAGTAAGAGATAATTAGCAGCGAGATCCTGGTTCATACAGTTCTACTCCAGCTTTGTATTTAACATCATCTACTTCATCCTACTTGTGTGCTTAAATATAAATTTATTTTTTTAATGTATAAACTTCAATACAGATAGATGGTACCCCGCTTGTCAAATAATGATAAGCAGCTTTAGGGAACATACATCTTTATTTCTATTTTTTCATCTCAATTCAAGTTACAACAAAAAAAGTAATGTTAGATTAACATAATAGACTTTAACACGCTTTTTACAAAATTGTGGCTGCAGCTGTTCCTTCATATAGCTCCCATTTTTGTACTTGTAATTATCCCTGTTCTATGCTAACAGGCTTCACATTTATTATGAAAAAATTCTTCTTTCATCACATGAAGGCCCAACCATTAAAGGCTACTTAACAGTTTGATTTTATCTACCATTTCCCATCCAGATTTCGTCTTGTATGAAAATCTGATCAAAGACGAATGTACATCAAATAGACATCTGACAAAGACAGGCAAGAAGCAATCACACCAAATGCAAAAAAGTGCCATTTAAAAATTGTACTCAGCTGGTTAAGTACCTCATGATGCACTAAAACTAGCAAACCCCCCTCCCCAAACAAACAAAAAGCCACACTTGAGATTACTTATGTAGATAAACTTTTATAGGCTATTAAGGTGTAAGATCGAATGAATACATTTTGGGGATCACTAGCACTTTTTACACAGTCTTGACAGCTTATAATTATCTATAGCCACTTTAAGGTGCTTTTATCCTTCACCTCTCCCAGCTGAGTCCCATACACACCATATTTTGCTTTTCAAACCAAAAAAAAAAAAATCTTAAAGCACACAACTCTACACTTCCAATTTGGCACGGCATTAAGATGTTAGATTTTGCATACCAGGGTTTTGCTTCACTTTTTCACAGCAGTAATCAATTTATTTCCTACCAAAACAGGTACTGCTTGGAAAACGCACTGAAATAAACACCTCATTGTTAAACTGGGAGCAGTCCCATACTGAGTCCTCCAGGAACTCTCACCTGTTATAGTTATTAATTAGTACTTCGTGTCATGTTATGACCCTTGTTTCCTTTGTCTCATTTCTTCCAAATTTGTTAACCTAATTACTAATGTTTGTAGCTTATGAGTTGCTAAATAACTGACTTAAAAATATCTTTCTCAAGTTCTTGCTGAGACATGTAGACTGCAAAACCTGTAATGCACAAGCTCCCTTTTCTGGAAGAGGATGACATGGGATCAGAATTTCTCCAGGTCGTAGTGCTTTCAGATCTTTTCTATATCACCTTTTAGCCTTGTCTATCTGCTCATCCTGTTCGTCTTTATTTGTCCCTTCTCTGCAGTTCCTCAACCAGGATATTTCTACTAGAGGCTACCAACAGAAAACTGAAGTCCTTTAAAAAGCCTCTAATATAAACAAAAACAAAGCTTTAAAAATTCTGCACAGATAAGAGGAGCACTATATAAATAGCAGGCACTATATATAAATGAAGGCAACTCATTAAAGCTATCTTTACCTATTAAAATCATATAGTTTCCTCAAAAAACCTTGTGAACTTATTCATTGTGCTGAAAAACCTTATCTTCCACCTCCAAATTCTCTAATTTCACACCTCTAAAAGTTACCACGTGATTTACTAAAAATAAAATAAAAAATAGAGACTCCACTACTACACCAACCTTTTATCCCAATTTTACGCTAAACTGTACAACATCTTTTAATAATCAGTGGTAAAGAGCAGATCATTGGCGGATGTACGTATAAAACACTGTTCCACTAAATTAATATAGATAAAACCAGTTTTGAATCCCTGAAGCTTCTGAAGGAATTTGGATTGTTTGGACTGAAGCCATCTGTTGTACAACATGATCAAGTACCCAAAACAGTTTCAGTCTAAGGATGTTTTTTGGTCATTTTAAAATTCGTGATACATAATAAGCTTGCTAATTGCAAGGTAACAATTTAGGAAATCCACATACTGAGCAAACAGAATTAAAAATAGACCACGAACATTTTAAAGTAACCCAAACTTTACCACAGATGAGTCACAACTGAAGAATGCTACTACGCACAGAAAGCAATTTAGAAATAAAATCACCTGAGAACTAGACTTGATGAACCCACAAACATTAGCAAAATTGCAAAAAAAAAAAAAATACAATAAGGCTCATGATCAAGTTTAAACAACTCCAACCTTGTTTCCCTGGACCAGAGTTAAAGGTGTTCTTCCTACTTCCTACTTATATACTTTGATAGGTTTCATCATCCTTTTCTTACACTAAAGCACTCGAAGATCTCAATAAACTTCATGGAATAAAAAATTACAACAGAAACATTCTGTTATTGGACGGAATTTGATGTTCCTGATTATGAAGCAGTTCAAACCTCAAGCTAGAGCACAATACTTACTCTAACACTTCATAGTTGGACTTCTTTTCTAATGCATTGCCTCTCATCTCTCCGTAGGATCTCCTGAAGTCAGGAAAAATATTTGAAAGTGACAATTATTGGATGATCCAGCCTAAAATCACAACATCAATGTAGTCAAATCTTTCAGAGACTTACCATTAGAAAACACTGGCAGAATGAATTAAAATATAAATAGTAGTGCATTATTCTCCTACCTCCATAGATCATACTTTATTTCACAAAATTATTTCATGTATGGGACATTACACAGGACTACAGCTGTACTGCATTTTCAGAACCACTTAAAAACAGCTTAACTACACTGCTACCTAAAGAAGTGATCTAACCTGCCCTTCAGCAGCTGCGTTCTACCTCCAACAGTATCTCCCTCCTTTGTAACAACTTCTAAGCCCAAATTTAGTTGTAATTTTGGAAAGTACTTTTCAAAGGACATTTCTATTCTCTGCTAACAAGTTTACATTTCCCATTAATTTCTTATCAATTTTATTTTTTCCCTAATTTCCCAGTGAGAGACAACAGCATAACTAAAGCAAATGTTTCAGGCTGGAAATGGTCCATAAATTAGCAAAAACCAAAACACACATTTCAAAAGCTGCACTGGGAACTCTCTCAAGGACCTCTTATCTGACAAATTTATCTTTATTTTCCAGCCGTCTATAAAGTTGACAAGAACATCAAAAACACCCAAAAGAATCCTTAACATTTAATAATTTGAAAAGAGCACAGTAAAAACTGAGCAAATATAGAAAGGTAGCAGCATTTTTCTTTAATTATATTCTTTAGATGTAGGATTTCTATATGCACAATGACATGACGATTTGCTAAATAACACCACAGATGCATTTTTAAAATATACTTCACTGTACTCTACAGGCCTTTGAACTATTCAGGGGAAGAATTCACCCAAAAGGCAGTATCAAGATGTAATTAATTAGAACTTAAATTAGAATTTAAAGTTAATTTAAAACTCACTAGAAATTGGTTACCATACAGTCTATTCAGTTTTTCTTCAAACTACTTTGTAGCAAAACAGTTCTGATGTTTTATTCAACTATACTGCCCTCAAATAGATGAACTATAAGCAGTTTCAAAATTAATGCATATATTCTGTCAGAAAAAATGTTGAATAATAAATGAAATTATCAGCTTACCGGATTTCAAGGCAACCTAGTTTCAAAGCAATTTCCTGGTCCACTTGATCTGCTATTTCTAACATATAGTCATTTTTCACCTACAGCAAAAGAAGTAGGTATGCATCACAGAGAGATCAGTTCAGTGCCAATACAGACTGAAATACTGCCCAAACAACTTTAGAGTAAGCATGTCTTAATTTTTCTGAATGACTTCTTACGGTGTATGAAGCGAAGAAAGAAGTTCTGTTCATAATATCCACAAATGAGCTGCACTTTTGTAAGGAACCCATTCTGACTGCAATGAACTTGATAAAACCAATTCCTTATCTACATCAGTATTACCGAAGTTTTATTAAATATGCTCAAAATCTTCACAGGAGGCTGAGCAGATGGTCGCACCTGCATTCAACATATGTAAACGTATGCTGTATTCTTGAACCATCTTGGTCAATAGCTTTTTAATTTTGTAGGTGCACGTAATCATGCATATAAACCAGACAAATGTCCGTGCATTACTGTGAAAATAAAAATAGCCGTAAGTAAAGAGTAGTATGAGAAAATCATACTACATACTGACTTAAAATACTGTTTGAACTAGCATGAAGAAGACACAAGAGTGTGACTAGATGGTTACCATCTACAGAAGAAATAAAACAAGCCAAGGAGTGTGCTCTGACCCCGAGGCCAAAGGCTATGGCCAAATGGTCATCCCTCCCAAAGAGGATGGTAGGGCCAGAAGGGTGTATCTGAACCACTGCTGGCACGCAACATCCCTCAGCTGTTCTTGGGCACAGTCTAGAAGAGTGGTAAAGTGACACGCAGTCCAAAAGCTGTACCACAGAGCATGCAAAGTATTCAACATGATAGACTACGATGGGTCAAAGCGTCATCACATGTCCTGGACCTGTTTTATTTACTAACATTGATGTAGGCAGCAAGTCTCCATTTAGCTAATACTTTCACCACATCAGAGTAAGTAATTTATACAGTTATTACCAAAAAAAAAGACAATACAAGAGAACAGAACTAGCGCTGGAGAGCTTAACTCTGCAAATCCTGTCCTCTGTGCAACAGGCATTTTTTACCAGTAACATATCTCCACAGAAGTACAACTTTTCTTTAACGGCTCATATTATCCTCTATCTCATGAAATCACAAAATCTTTATTAAGATCCTAAAGTTGCAGAAAGTCCTGAAATATCACAAAAAACCATGAGTCAGAGATTATATATTATGAAAGAAATAAACTTCACAAAATGTTTTTCGAGTGATGACAAGTTGTAAGAAAAACTATTTCAAACTGCAACTGCTACGAAGTTCGTAATTTAAAAGATAAGAAAGTACAGCAGCAGATTCAGCAGCTGGAGGCCCTCTCCAGCCAGAATCCTCCCAGTAACACGCAAGCATGCACCACAGCATTCCCTCACCACCAATATGACAGCTGGATCCAGCCCTATACTACAAAGCAACAACTGCATGAGACCTTCCTAGTTATGAAGTATATGAAAAAAATTGAATTTGTTATTGAAAGATGGGGAAGAAGAAATATAATAAACCATTCAAGAGTGAGAATATGAATTATTAAAATAGCTGCAGCAGGAGGAGAAATGTTCCTGCATTTGAACTCATACAGGTACTCAACATGACGAAACAATAAGCTTCTAACTCTTCTCAACACCTACAAATCCTAATTAGAGACACAGGAGAAGAAATAATTGTCTTCTAATTTATAAAATCATTTACAAACAATCACACATAAGTTAGAGAGAACTGTCAGTTATGCGACCGCACATGCAATATGTATCTACAGTACATATCACGCGTATGGACTGATTGGGCTCAACTATATGAGCTTCAACAAGGCTCAGTGCTGGCCCAATGAAAACCATTAGCTAGCCTGCCTTGCATCTACCCAAACCAAATACCCATTGGCTAGTTCACCTACATTTAATCACACTTTTTTTTAAAACTACACATTCAATTTTTTGAACCATTTCAACAATTTTGCAGAAATTTCAGAGCTGTTATCCACCTATGCCTTGAGGCATGCAGACAGCAAAAAGAGCAGTCTGTAGCAAAGCAGTTTTTCAACCCTGACAAATAAAACTCCCCCTTGCATAAACTCTGCTAATTTGAAATTTGAGGCTACTAGTATATCATGATAAAATTGGTATTATTCACAGCTCATTGCCTTGTAGATCCCAGTACTGAAGTGCTTCATTTGTTAAACTAAACAGCTTAAGAACATCTTTAGTTTCATGCAAATGCATTTAAAAATGCTGCTAGCCTCAAGTAACTACTATTCCATAAATAAATAAGCAACATTACCCAAACATTTAAAGTCTGGGATTTCTTTCCTCTTGCCCTCTGGCTTGCAAGCTTTCACAAATTCCAGTCATGTTTTTCCAGTTTGACTCTGCCAACTACAGGCACTAGAACTTGACTAAGAAAATTTTAAAAACCTCCTCGGTCTCAAAAATTTGGAAGAAAAAATAAGTATTGTGAAAATTCTCAGCTTATCTGCAACACGGAAGTGAGGTATTTTCACCATAATTTTGTTAGGGTGACAAACAGAAAAAAAGGGGTTTTCTTTGCGCATCCCAGCCCAGAAGAGATGGACAAACACAGACATCTGTATAAAGGTGGAGTAAATTACATATATTCCTTCCATCTCACATTTCAGCCACCAGAGACTCCCCCTTGCTGATTTACTGGGTGGAGGGTGTTTTTGAAGTTCCTTGGTATGGTAACGTCGAGTTTCATGTCTGTCAAATTCACTACATTATTTAACCTGAAGAGTGGGATAAAATGCTTTCATCCGCCTAAGAAAGGAGATGAAAACAGAAAAAAATACCCTCCTTCAGTGTCCACAAGTAACTAATGGTAGCGTTCACAAAATCAGTCATGACATCCTCTCATCAAAATTAACAGCTGCACTTGATTCTCATACAGCACTGCACATACATTATATACACCTATTTATTTTTGTGTTTAAACTTTGGAAGGTA
Organism: Pterocles gutturalis; assembly: GCF_000699245.1. Lineage (NCBI taxonomy): Eukaryota > Metazoa > Chordata > Aves > Pterocliformes > Pteroclidae > Pterocles > Pterocles gutturalis. The sequence goes on along the minus strand of NW_010100611.1, from coordinate 8,948 downwards.
CACTGTAAGCTTCAGGAGCCTACAGCCATAATCTTGTGGTCTAATTCGGTTGAACAGTCTCCCATTATGGATAGGAAAGATAATAAATTGATAGAAAGAATTAATTTTATCTTGCTTTTTTTCAGAAACCTGTTTGCACACATTTTCCCTTAAATTTCAGCAAGTCTAAAGAAAAAGAAAAAAACAGGCAGATTCAATCTTTACTCCCAGAATACTAATGAGAACTTCTCTTATCACCTTTAATTTTTCTTGACTATTTTCTTTGAGATGGCATTAAATCAATGCATGCACTAATGCTCGTGCAAAGACTAGATAACACTTTTTCCTTACGTTCAGCACAAGCTGCATAACCTAAGGAAAAAGCCTGAATAAATATTAAATGGAAGAGACACAAGAGATAATTTAATGGTAATTAAGCACAACAACACAAGATAATAGAATAGTTTTTCTAGGAGTCTTCTGTTTGCTCAATTATTACTTTTATTATTGATAATATGGTTAAATCAGAGAAACGAGAACATTTTTTGTCTGTTTAAGAGAAAAAATGCCCCACCTTTAAAAGCATAAAGCCTACATACAAACCAAGATACAAAAATGAAACTCTGACAAATTAAAGGAATTCTACCAGTTTTTTCTGTTTACTATGAATTCAGAAAGAAGTATGATACGAGGGAGGATGAATCTTGATCTGTGTATTTTGGAGATACTGTTACCTGTGAGCTACACCTCCAGAACTGCCCTCCTTGATGGTATGTGCAGACCCTTACTTACGGCTTGGAAGTTCACTTAGCAGCATGCAATGCCTGAAGGAAGGCTGAAGAGCACATCACCAAGATATATATATACACACACACATATATATACACACACATATACATACACATATATATATACACACACACACATATATATATATACACTCTTCAAGCAGAAAGAGTACCACTGCTGCTGTTCTCCTCCCCATTTTAATTGTTCATAATGGGATTTCTCCAAAGACTAAATCAGAAAAAATTGTAGGATACTATTTAATATACCTTAATTCTACCTAATTTGTAAAAGAACACTAATTTATATAAACTCGTCACACAAACCTGGTTTTGAAAAAGCTACTCCAAAAAAACCCAAAACTGGCCAAACAAGAAACAGCAAAGGAACAACCCTTAGTGATCTCCACCAACCCAAGAAAGCCTTTAAAGTACTCCTGCTAAACCTGTGGGGCATTATTTCAGTTACACCACATACTAGAGACCAGATGCTCTGGCAATATTAAGACTATGTGAAGCCTGCAGTCAGGTCAAATACTTCAAGGTCACAATGTTTTAGCAATAAAAATGCCTTAGGATTAACAAGGCACTTAGATCTACACTAGGACTATGAATTCAAGCATTATACTGCTCAAAGCCTATATACTTTTTATTTGGTAACAATCAAACCCCCCAAATATTACATCTTAAGTGAACCACTTTGGTTTACGTTGCTCACAACACACTTGCTTCCACTTACCCATTTTGCATTCCAGCATAACGTGCTTATTTGAACTTGCAGAGAAAAATATACTGGAAAACAGCTTAAGGGAGGATAAAGAGAAGGATAATTTCTTGCTGCAAACTGTTGTGTTCATTTCAAGCACCTTTCCTTCAGATTTTTTTTGGTAAATGTTCTAACAAGTTGAAATCAGATTTACAGTCAAACAGGTGTACACTTAGGTGGGGAAGGATTAGCCTGTTCAAGTTCCATTAAACAAGGTATAATGGCAATGCAAACTACCTCAAGCTTCTAGATGACTACTACTACAATGTCATTGTTCGAAGAAGTAACTGTACCTGCATTTGCTCATTCACAGGCCCGTGAATAAGTGTGGCCTATACATCACATTTCACAGAATGGTTTGAGTAGTAAGGGACGTTAAAGATCATCGAGTTCCAACCCCCCTGCCATGGGCAGGGACACCTCCCACTAGCCCAGGTTGCTCAAAGCCTCATCCAGCCTGGCCTTGAACACCTCCAGGGATGGGGCATCCACAGCTTCTCTGGGCAACCTGGGCCAGTGCCTCACCACCCTCACAGTGAAAAAATTTATTCCTAATATCTAATCTAAATCTACCCTCTTTCAGCTTAAAACCATTACCTTCTTGGTCACAAAAGCTACAAACAGCCTACTACAAGGAAGGGATGCAATATGTGAAAAACACGAATGAACATAGCATAAACGTACCTCTCAGAGGTAGGAAAAATAAATCTTTTACATGTCCACAAATAAAAAGTGAAACAAAACTGTCACTCCCCCTGCAACATAGACTACTCGTGTTCAATGATTACTTGCTTAGAAAGGGCAGTAATATTTAAAACAAACACAAACTTTGAAGTTCAACATGATCCTATGCCATAACGGGCTTCGCGACATATTAATAACCTGATATTCATTGAGAATTCACATTGTTTATTTACCTTGTATTCTCACCAATATTTTTAATTATTTTTGTTACTATTCTTCATTGGTTAGCCAGAACAAAAATCTCTCTTATGTCTCTATTCTTTTGAGCATTAAAAGATACTCTTAAATCGTAAGAAAAGAAAGGAGGGAACACTGAACCACGAACCAGTAAGTTTTTGCCACAAGGAATACAAACAAAAGCCCAGTTTCATTTCTCATGGCAGACTTTTAAAATATTTGTTCTTTTACTTGAATGGGCAAATTACCGATGGTGTAACTTCTAACTTCTCCAAATTTACTACGAAATAACGGGAACTTTCCTAGCTATATAAATAGCTAACTATATAAATAGCTAGCAAATTCCAGCTGGTATAATTTAAAATAAAAATTGGAGACAGAGGAAAGCCCATATTCATGAAGATGGGGAAATTAGAGAACAGCCCTACACTAGCACACTATTTAAGAAGGAATCTATCACAGGCCTCGTATTTTATATACCAGCTGCTAGTTTCAAAAGCCATCTGCTTCATTTTTCTGCACACGATTTTTTAATGCAGCTGTAGTATTTCAGAAAAATGTTCACTCGGGCTGACAAGCCATCTTGCCAGTGCAGTTCATAAAAACACCAAGCTGGATTTAAATTTATTTATTAAGGATAAGAGTAAAATAATTCTGAACTTAGTACTGAATGCTTTCCAAGAGTTTAGGGATTTTTTAAAAAAACTACTTGCTGTGTCTTAAAAATATATTGTACGTTTAGATTTGTTTATATCCTTAGAAATTACTTTAAAAAAAAATCACAAAACTTTTCTTTTCAAGCCTAACTACTGTGGAAATTCTTTAGCAACAATACTATCACATGGTGCCTCAAAAAGGGCAAATACCAACAATGAGCCACTATACCGGCTTTCCCAGCTCATTTGATGTTACCAAGAAATTTCCCACAGGATAATCTCCGATTTTTCAGGACAGTTTAAAAATAAGCAATCTAGTTCTCCTGCTTTACTTTCCATGTCTATGACCTACTTGCACAACTTAGTCCTTTTTATTTTTTTTTTTTTTCAAATTCACATTGCTTTGAAAATTGCATTTAAACAGATCTTCAGTGATTAAGTTATGCCCTAAAGAGTTAAGGGCATAACAACAAAAAACCAAAATAAAACAAAAAAAATCACCACAACAGGTAAGATACTTAGATAAGCAAACAAACAAACAAACTGTCTTCTGTACTCCATTTAGTAAGTAGCATAAGAATCATAATAGTTTAACAAAGCATGGAGAAAAAAGATTCTCATTACATCATTTTCTCTTTATCCATTTGTTCTATCTAGATATTTTTAGCTGGTTTTTTTTTTTTTGTTTTTTTTTTTTTTTTTTACATTCAGAAGGTATATACTTCTGCTTAGTTAGTGACATTTATGTTAACAAACACAACCTTCCTCCTAAACTTCTTCTATCTGCAATAATTATTTCTTTATTCTAATTTTTAACAGCTCAGGTGTGTTCTAGCACCTGCTTTTAAATATTCAAGTTTCTAACACCTGGAGGTATTGTGGTGTTTTTTTTGTAATAGCTCACTCTCAGCCACCACAGAACTCCTCAATCGGGATCTTCATTTTTCACTCACACACAGTTCTGGTGACATTGGTCCTATGAAATTCTGATGAAATTCTTCCTGTAATTTACCAACTCTTAAATTCCAGCTTCTGTAACACGAAAGTCCAGAATACCTCAATATATCCATCAGAAAAGTTGATCTTCAGCAATTGCTTATGTGACCAAGACAGCAATTGACGCATATACCACATTTGCTTTCCCCACAATTTCACATTCAAAACGAGCCATGATGCTCTGTGTTCAGAGCACTCCTGTTCAGACTGCTTTTTGTTCTGCACTTGCAGCAGGTACCACAAACAATTCCACCACAATCCACGATGCAGCTCTTCCATGGTACCCTAGCAGACATAATTATCTCAAATATTCTGTGGTTTCTGCTGTCATCTTTCTTGCAGTATTAAATGCACCGCAGAAATGCTGTAGCGTACCCTTGGAAAGATGCCTCATTAGATGAACACGGAAAATTATCATGTTCCATAATAACTGCTTGTATCTGTAATCACTAACTGCAAAAGGGGATGGCCTCTCCACCTTTTCACAGAAGACCCCACCCTCATTTACCAACAGCAGGTTCTGGTAGGACACACTTTTCACTACAGAACCAGAACAATATGCTTGAAATAACAGGGTCCCAACTCGCGTTACTACAGCTTCAGAAATCTTACGCAAAATTAACCCTCAAAGATTTGTGCCTCATCTGCTCCGAACGACGTACCACGTGCACAAAAGCCCAAAGCATGCTTCTAATGTCGTCAGTATTTTTAGGAGCCACCTTTAGGATCATAATGGCAGCTTTTAAAATATGCACAGGAGGCAAACACATATGTGTCTCCACCCCTATTTACCCATCTGATAATATTAGACTTTCTGTAGAAGATAAGTCAACATTAGGGAAAATTAAAGCTTTGGCCTTTTCTCATGGAGTTAAAAGCACCGATTCAGTATCAGGATAACATTCATTTGCCATCTGCCCTCAGCTGCTACTCCTCTTCATCTTCCAAGGTCACAGTCTCTGTATTATCTCGAGGTGAACTTTGACATCTCTAACTAATTTTGGAATCTCCTCTGTTAATAATAACGGCATTAGAGAAGGGGTGAGGGGGGGAAATCAACTTCTGACGAGGCATTGTTAGGGATAGAATGGCTAAAAATGATCCCTTCTGCTCAGATGGGCTGGTCTCCAGATGTCACCGCTGGATAGAATGGCTAAAAATGATCCCTTCTGTTCAAATGGGCTGGTCTCCAGATGTCACCGCAATACACACTGCTGCCTCTCAGATCTTCCATAAAGTAGGACTGTACTCTTGGGAGCCATATAGTACTCAACCTACTAAGCATGTCCCCCTAACAGCTAATTTTATACTTCTCCTCTCCAACACAGGATTTCGCTTTTCCAGGACAAGTTAGTCCAAGCACCAAGCATCAACGTGAGTCAACTTTTTTTTTTTTTTGATCTGATGCATGTTATATACAACTTAATACAATAATCAGAATAACATTTTGTTCAGGATTACTAACAAAGATATATCCGTGCATCAGTACACAGAAACTCGTGCTGAGCATTATAAATTTATCATCTTGAATTAAGAGTAACTCATGTATGAGTGCAAGAAAGCCCACAAGCATTATTTTCACTGCTCTGCTTGACAGGTGGAAATTTTAAATCAAAGCAGCCTTTTTTCTTCAGACTGAGCTCAGTTGATATATTTAAGAGGTATTTAGGAATACAAGTATGATTTACATTCCTGTCATACAGTGCTACTAAGAGAAAGCAGACATTTGACACAGAATATTTGGAGGATACCGAAGTAGCTACACAATGATACAAACAGCAAGATCTACAACAGGAATCTCCGCACAGTTTGAGAGTGTAAATCAACTTTTTTAGTTAAGAAATGAGTATTTTATGAGGAACTGTGAATTTCAGGAACTTCAAGAAACCGACACCCGTAAAGGATATCTCACAATCGCTTTTACAAGCTGTAAAGAGCAGACAGGTGATGTTCAGTTAGACTTATATTTATATGATTTTTTTAAAAAAAATATTATTTTTTAGTATCTTTTAAAGCAGCTGCAATTCTTAGATTTATTACCACTTCCCTTTAGGGCATAGTTCATGTGTCAACACAATTGTCAACAATTTCCTAAAAGATCTTTTTTTGGTTTGTTTTTTGTTTTAAACATGCAGCCAATATCGGGAACAATGCCAGCTTTTCTCCCTATGCCCTTGATTTTCTTCAAAGCTTTTCCTGTCAAAGTCATTTGCTTTAGGTCTCCTGTTTTTATTAGGGTGTAAGAGATGTTGTTATTTAATTAGGTTAAAGAGTCCAATTCCCAGCCTGCACTTCAAATTATATCTCATGCACCTAAGCCTTATAAAACTCTAATCATTAAGTTATTACAGTAATTGCCTGGACTTAAAATTTAATTTGCATGATGCATTTATCTGCCACAATATAAAAGTGAATTTTCATTGAAGGCAATACATGTTTAAGTGTTAACATTATCTTTAGAGATACTACAAAGACAAAGCAAAAAAGCTACATTTGTCCACAAGAAACTTTGCTGCCTCCTTCTTTAGAGATTTTTCTTTTCTTTTTTTTAGAAGAAAACAAGTATCACTTTTTTCTCTTTTCTTTTTAAAACCAGTTTTCCTATGACAATGAACCTGCATTGTACTTGTCTCGTAAAGCACAGAATCCCTGCAGCACAGAATTCAGTTCAATTTTTGCAGAATATAATTTACCTGCCCTAACTTCAAGATCATCCTCTCCCTGCTTGCAATTCTTGTGCATTATACAAACTTTGGCTCATTTATAAAAAAGTAAAACCAAAACACGGTCCACTCCTGTGGTCTCTTTTACTATATATATGCACACCTCTAGGGCAGCTCCACACTGCAGGCTAAATAAGGCAGCACAGAGAAAAATTCTACACTGATAAAAACGACTTTTTCTTGTTCTTTGCGATTTAAAAAAAAAACCAAAAGTTTCTTTAAAAGTCTTCTGTTCAGAGCACAAGGACAGCAACAATGGAACAGCTGATGCCTAAGAGCAGGTCCCCGTCCCCCCCGCCTCATACAGATGCTTACTCTCTTTTCATCAAGCGATAAACCATCTCCAATTACTGGAGTTTAACATGTTATTGAAGCATAAATGTGGGCAGGCGCTTGTCCCACAATAAAAGGAAGGCAACTCAAGTAGCTTACGTCTGATTCTCATTACAAAAATGTTTTTAAAGGCTGTATTCTCTCTTGATGTGAGATATGGCTTTTGTTCCTCACTCAGCTATTAAGGGAAAAGAGAGAAGCCTGTCCCCTTTATTTCCACCTCCCAACAGCCATGTCACTGGAACAGAGGGAAAGGAAGACACTTGCAATGAATTTCACCAACATTTATTTAAAAATGCTCCCCAAAAATACAAGAAAAATGTGAAGTCTAATTTTTGTTATTCAAAAAATACCAATTTTTAATTCTCTCTTTGTACCTTTATGCTTGTTTCCTCTGAAGTTTTCTTGAAAAATGGTAAATATTTATAAAAAAGACAGATATATTTATTCTTTTGAGATTTATAAAACAGTCAACAGAACAAAAAAAAAAAAAAAGGTTACTTATAGATGAGAATTAGCTTACAGCATCTGTACTCAGCAATCCTGAGCGTACCTCATGCTTAAGGTTTTGGGCGCGGGTTTAGTTTCCTTTGGTTCAGCTTTGGGTATCAGCAGGACACAACTGAAGGCTGGCACACAAAACCTACGCAGCAAGCATCTGCCAACTGTACAGACAACCATAATCTGGCATTTCCTGATTTTTTTAATACCTTAACCTCACAATTTAAACAGCACTGTGGGGTCCAATTTGCCTAATTTGACTGAAATTGGAAGCAGTCAGGCCCAGGGGAATAATGCAGTCAATGAGTATCACCACCTAAATGCTCCACTTAAAGAAAAAAAAGACATATCTGAAGACCTGTCATCCGCTACCTTTGACATCTTCCCAACAAAAAAGGAAAAAAGACACAATTCTAGCACTGGTCTGTTGGGGATGTAAAATAACATGCCTTGAACATACAGCTCCCCCAGTCAAGAGGAATGGCTTAAGAATCAGCCTCCACCCCATCTCAAGTCTCAAAACTGAAGCACAGCCTGAAACACAGATGCTTTGATGAACTGCATGGTACCAATATTAGTATGAGTCATTCTGATGTTACAAACAAGTTCCATGGACTCGCCCCCCTCCCCC
>NW_010100611.1:0-647 GCF_000699245.1 Pterocles gutturalis | reverse complement strand
TTCCATTTTAATCCCTTGCTGTAGAGATTGCAAACCAGGGGCACTCTTATGAAAAGTCTCATTAAGTGCCCTGCTTTTATATTTCCAATTAGAACAGCTTACGCCCACCGCAGATGGCAGAATGACGGCCACTGATTACAAACGGCTGTAAGTCAAGCTACAAACGGTCCTGGTCATAGGTTCCTGATTTGTTCAAGACTCTTGAAAATAAAGAATATCCAAAACAAAGAAAGGTCACAGCATCCTTAAAATAGTCAATATTAAGAGGCGAAATAAAAAAAAGATTTCTCATATTAAGTCCAAGCCGAGAAGACTTAAATGCTTGCACTGGGCAGTGCATTCATTGACGTGAAAGGGAGTAGTCATGCATGTGAAGTTCCAAACGTGTGCCAGTTTAACAGCCTGATAATTGGGATTTGGGTTAACTGTATGAATAAACCGTGTCTGTTGACAGCAATTAAAGTGACATTTTGTTATCCTTCCAAATGTTCAGTGCTTTTCTGAAAGATGAAGATCAGTTGAGGATTCAGTCTCAAACTTGCAGCTTGTTTTTCAACAATACTGCTGGTCTGCATTTCAAATTCAAGAAAATAAGTGCATCTTCTAAAATCCACACACAATTCATAGAATCACAGAATGGCCTGGGT
>NW_010100610.1:4110-4477 GCF_000699245.1 Pterocles gutturalis | reverse complement strand
TGTGGACGGCCCCGGAGCTGCTGCGGGACGCGGCGCTGGAACGTCGGGGCTCCTTCCGGGGGGACGTCTACGGGATCGGGATCATCATGCAGGAGGTCATCTGCCGCAGTGCCCCCTACTGCATGCTGGGGCTGCCCCCCGAAGGTAACCAGTGCCTCCCAGTATCACCAGTCACCTCCCAGTTACCCCCGCTGCACGCTGGGGCTGTCCCCTGAAGGAAACCAGTAAAACCAGTAACCTCCCAGTAACACCAGTTACCTCCCACTAACCTCCCAGTAAGACCAGGACCAGCAGTCACCTCCCAGTAACGTCCCAGTAGCACCAGTAACCTCCCAGTATCACCAGTCACCTCCCAGTTACCCCCGCG
>NW_010100610.1:848-3422 GCF_000699245.1 Pterocles gutturalis | reverse complement strand
CCAGTCCCCCCTGCTGCATGCTGGGGCTGCCCCCTGAAGGAAACCAGTAAAACCAGTAACCTCCCAGTAACACTAGTCCCCTCCCACTAACCTCCCAGTAAGACCAGGACCACCAGTCACCTCCCAGTAGCACCAGTAGTCTCCCAGTAACACCAGTAACCTCCCAGCAACCTCCCAGTAACCTCCCAGTAAGCCCAGGGCCACCAGTAAGCTCCCAGTAGCACCAGTAACCCCCCAGTGACCTCCCAGTACCCACCCAGTACCACCAGTAACCTTCCAGTAACACCAGTAACCTTCCAGTAACCTTCCAGTAACACCAGTCACCTCCCAGTAACCTCCCAGTACCACCAGTAACCACCCAGTACCCTCCCAGTACCCTCCCAGTAACACCAGGACCACCAGTAATCTCCCAGTACCAATCACCTCCCAGTAACCTCCCAGTAACACCAGTCACCTCCCAGTAACCTCCCAGTATCACCAGTACCCTCCCAGTACCCTCACAGTAACCTCCCAGTAACACCAGTACCCTCCCAGTACCCTCCCAGTAACACCAGGACTACCAGTAACCTCCCAGTAACCTCCCAGTAATCTCCCAGTAACACCAGTAACCACCCAGTATCCTCCCAGTAACCTCCCAGTAACACCAATCACCTCCCAGTAACCTCCCAGTAAGACCAGTGCCCTCCCAGTAACCTCCCAGTATCACCAGTACCCTCCCAGTACCACCAGTAACCTCTCCAGAACCCCTCAAACACCTCCAGCTGCCTCTATTGACCCCAGGTCCCACCAGTTCACCCCCCCTGGGCCCCCTCCCATGGTGTCACTGGTCCAAACTGGTCCAAACTGGTGTCCCCAGAGATCATCGAGAAGGTCCGGCGGCCGCCCCCGCTCTGCCGCCCCGCGGTCTCGGCCGACCAGGCGCCGCTGGAGTGCATCCACCTGATGAAGCAGTGCTGGAGCGAGCAGCCCGAGCGCAGACCCACCGTCGACCAGATCTTCGACCAGGTCAGACCAGTATAAACCAGTACAAACCAGTATGGATCAGTATGGGACCAGTATGGGTCCAATAGGGGTTCAATATGGGCTGGTATGGGAGAAAAATGGAGTAGGAGCAGTGTAGAGGTCCACCATCGACCAGATCTTTGACCAGATGAGACCAGTATAAACCAGTACAGGCCAGTATAAACCAGTACAGACCGGTATAAACCACTAGAGACCAATATAGACCAAAATAGACCAGTATAAACCAGTATGGGGGGATATGAGGTGGGATGGGGCTAGTATGGGCAGGTGGACCAGTATGGAAGCCTACCATTGACCAGATCTTCAAGACCACTACAGACCAGTCCAGACCAGTATAAACCAGTATAAACCACTATAGACCAGTATAAACCAGTATGGGACCAGTATGGGTCCAATATGGGTTCAATATGGGGTGGTATGGGAGAAAAATGGGGTAGGAGCCATTTAGAGGTCCACCATGGACCAGATCTTTGACTAGATGAGACCAGTATAAACCAGTATAAACCAGTACAGGCCAGTATAAACCAGTATAGACCAGTATAGACCACTATAGACCAGTATAAACCAGTACAGACCAGTATGGGTCATATGGGATCACTATGAGGTGGGATGGGACCAGTATTGGGCAGGTGGACCAGTATGGAAGCCCACGGTTGACCAATCTTCAAAAAGATGCGACCAGTATGGGACCAGTATAAAAACCAGTAGAGACCAGTATAAACCAGTATAGACCAGTAGAGACCAGTATAGACCAAAACAGACCAGTATAGACCAGTATGAGGTGATATGGGGCCAGTATGGGGCTAGTGTGAGCAGGTGGACCAGTATGGAAGCCCACCATCAACCAGATCTTCAAGACCAGTCCAGACCAGTATCGACCAGTATAAACCAGTATGGGACCAGTATGTGTCCAATATGGGGTAGAGTGGGAGAAAAATGGGGTAGAAGCAGTCCAGAGGTCCACCATCGACCAGATCTTTGACCAGATGAGACCAGTACAGACCAGTATAAACCACTATAGACCAGTATAAACCAGTATAGACCAGTATAAACCAAAATAGACCAGTAGAGACCAGTATAGACCAAAACAGACCAGTATAGACCAGTATGAGGTGATATGGGGCCAGTACGGGGCTAGTATGAGCACGTAGGACAATATGGAAGTCCACCATTGACCAGATCTTCAAGACCAGTACAGACCAGTATTAACCAGTATAAACCACTACAGACCAGTATAAACCAGTAGAGACCAGTATAGACCAAAACAGACCAGTATAGACCAGTATGGGGGGATATGGGGTTAGTATGGGCAGGTGGACCAGTATGGAAGCCCACCATCGACCAAATCTTCAAGACCACTACAGACCAGTCCAGACCAGTATAAACCAGTATAAACCAGTATAGACCAGCATGGGAGAATATGGGGCCAGTATGGGGGGATACGGGGCCAGTACGGGGCTAGTATGAGGACGTAGGACAATATGGAAGCCCACCATTGACCAGATCTTCAAGACCAGTCCAGACCAGTATAAACCAGTATAAACCAGTATA
>NW_010100610.1:0-317 GCF_000699245.1 Pterocles gutturalis | reverse complement strand
ACCAGTACAAACCAGTATTTTTTTTTTTTCTCCCCCGTAGTTCAAGAGCATCAACAAAGGGCGGAAAACCAACATCATCGACTCGATGCTGCGGATGCTGGAGCAATATTCCAGCAACCTGGAGGATCTGATCCGGGAGAGGACGGAGGAGCTGGAGATCGAGAAGCAGAAGACGGACAAACTCCTCACCCAGATGCTGCCGCCGTGCGTCCTGCAGGGGGCGCTGCGGGCCGGGACGTGGGGCGGGGTGCGGGGCGGCTACGGGGCAGGAGTCACCCCATCCATCCCATTGGGGTCGGGGGTTTGGATGGGGCTGG
>NW_010100609.1:0-40715 GCF_000699245.1 Pterocles gutturalis | reverse complement strand
CCCGTCTGTGCAAGTGCCCGATTTCACCCCCGGGAGAGAAATAGGGGCAAGGAGCCGGCCGGGCGCCTGGGCGCTCTCCCGCAGCGCGGGACAGTGTCGCGGCTCAAGAGCAGATGAGGGAGTTAAGCCTGTCAGTACTGGTCTCTGCGAAAGCCTCATCTGTGTAGGCTGGACGAACCTGAAGTCCTGTGTAACGTGTACTGTGGCGATGTTATGTTTGGTTGGTGTGGCGGTAGCTTAGCAAACCCCAACTCTTTCTAAAACACCGCAAACACTCTACCGGTTAGCAAGACCTTGCTTTCCAGGAACTGTTTTCCTCAATATCATCCTTTAAGAAAAGCCAAAGAAACTGGTTCCCTCATTTGACATGGAAAGGATGACAGCGTTACATCGTCTGTTTATTGTATTACTTTATGACTGGAAAGTGAAGCCACTCTTTGTGAAGTACTAACAGAATAACAAGAGCAGCAATAAAAAGTGTCATTGCATCCTTGGCCAGGTAGAAAAGTACATCTGTGTCTGTTCAGACTCAGAAACAGAAAAGCTGAATTCAGGCGTGCTCTGAGCTGGGTTGACCTGGGGGAACCTTTAGTTGGACTTGAATTTACAATCTGATCTTTTGGCAGAGCGAAGAGGCCACATCCATAAAGATCTATAAATAAGATAAACGGAGATAATCATGTAACTGCAGCTACTGTACCATTTGACTCTGCTGCTGGTGAGAACAATCCTTGCTCCCTGATTTTGCAAACCCCCTCTTGTCAAGCAAAATGACCAAGGAAATCCATGGGAGTTTTGTTTGGATGAGGACTGGAGCTGGGTATAACCTTGGGAGAGAGAGGGATGGTAAAGATGCAGACTGGGCTTGTTAAGGGGTTTTGGCTAAGGGACAAGAAATTATGTTCAGCACAGCAAAAGGTTAACAGCAGGGGTGCTGCAAGGTTCTTTGCTGGGTCTAGTGCTGCTTAATGAACTGGAAAAAGGAACGAACAATGATACAGCAAAATTTTCAGATGACATTAAATTTTTTTTATCTTAAGTCAAGCCCAGCAAAGACCAGAGAGAACTTAATCGTAGACTTAACCCCTGAAGAATTAGTGAAAAATGAAGGCAGAAAATGGGAAATAAATCTCAATCTTGAAAATTTGAAGCACTCAGAGAGAAGAAGGACTGAGTATGCACTTTTCTGAGTTTTAAATGCGTTAACTCAGGGGCATCATGAGAGAAGGAGCAATGAAAACCTCTGCTCAGTGTGAAACTGAAAAATTAGGTTAGATTTTGGTGGGAAATGAACAGAGAATAACAAAGTAAATATTATAATATTTTATAGATCTGTAGCTGTTACACAGATTTGTGGGTGTACCTGAAATACTGTAGGCACTGCTGGTCATCTAGAAAGGGATAGTACAGAACTAGAGGAATAAAAATTATTGGGACATAGCAAAACTCTTATAGCACTAATTGGATGGAAAACTCTGGAGCGTGTTAGGGAAATGTAGTAGTCTATAAAATGATGAACAGCATAGCGAACCTTTAACAGAAACTTCTGTCCTGTTTGACAGCTCAGAAACAAGAGGAGATATAATGAAATCAGACTTCTTAATAGGAATTACTTTTATGAGTAGATAAACTGGCATTGTCATCAGAAGCCATGTAGGCCAAAAGCTCAGGAGCCTTTGCATTACAGGATTTGCACAATTACAGTACTTCAGCTTTAACCCATTATGAAGAATGTGTTAAGCCTTCTGTTTCCTACTAAAGGTAATATATAACTATGGGAAACTGGAAGAAAGAAAATAGTTTGTGTGAATTGTCTAGGACTGGTCACTGTTAGGGTGTTCTACCTGGGGGACTTTCTGATCACGGGAGCTGACTGACATTATCAGGTCCTAGGTAAAGAACTTTGTTCTACATAATTTCAGAATTCTCCACTGTGCAACAGTGTCTTCAGGTCTTTCACCTTGATGTCTTCGTCATCTACAGCAATTGCATCCCAACACTTCTTTGATTTGGACTATGACTTTTTGCAGGCTACAAGTATTTCTGAGAGCAGCAGGATAATACAGGCTGGTTTCTTGGGGCTTCTGTGTCAGTTGACTTCCAGCAGGCATGTCCTGGTGCCTGGAAGGCCACAAGCTCACACTGTTGCCTCTTCTGAAGGGCATGAATTTGTGGTCTCTGCTCTCCTTGGCCACCCGGGTGCACGAAGTCTTAGCAGTTCTGCTCCTCTCTCAAGACAGTTGGCATCATCCTAGTGGCGCAAATGTTACCAGTAGCTTTCCCAAACTTCATTTTCCTTTCCTAGGGAAAACTGTAAAAACCTTCTGCAAATTAAACCCACAGCATTGTGGGAGTTTTTGACTTGTGGGTTTGTTCCTTGTGTTTCTTACAATGCATTTCTCTTGGTTGGTGTTGGAGCAAGCTGTGTTTGTCCTTTAACTGGAGGGGGCTGAGGGATAGTGGGGATGCCGTCAGCTGTAAATAGACAAATAATTAGATAAATCCCAGCAGAAACTGTTAGTTTCCTGAGCATGGCCACATGTAAAATTTTATACTTTTCACTCCTCCTTATCCTTCCCTGCAGCTGGAGTGCAACAGTAAGTGTGCATAATTTTAAAGCCTCTTTTAAAGAAATTTCTCTTTCACATAGAAGGGTCTTTCATGTGTCTTTAATGTGTCTGGAACATGGGTTATAGAGTTCAGTGTATATATGTATACATACGCATAGACTTATTGCTAAAGATTACTAGAGATTAAAGGGCTACTAGAAGAAACAAACCAAACACAGTTGTTTGTTTTTATTTCTACTCAAGAAGCGCTAGAAGGTCTCCTAGAGTGCTCCATGGAAGCCTTTGCAGAACAAACTGTTGGTGCTGCAAACATCTCAGACTCCATATACTGTGAGCCAGATCTCAACCTGATATCATTAGCACCTTATATATTTCCAGGGATCGTGATTTTACCCTGGATGAGACTTTGGCTCCAGCAGTGGCCAACTGTCTGTAAAGTTCAGCACGTAGAAGAAGTGGCTGAGGAGAAGGGTTTACATTGGGAAGTTTCTCTTTTACTACCTCTGTGAAATTTCATCACTGATTTCAGTTTTGTGTATTTCTTGCATAACCTTGTTTCAGCTGCCAATGGGGGAATAGTGTAATACCACAGCAGCATTTAAAAGGTATCACTTATTTGTTGTGGTGTAAGACAGAAATTATGTCGTGGTGCCTGACTCTGCGGAGCCAGGAGGTCATCGGTAAATGCTAGTGAAAGCTAAAGTTTCAGTTATTGCTAGCCAGTTCTGTTAGAAATAGCAAAATACTGCCCACACAAGTGGTTGTTTTTCAGGATTACTTTAGTGTCCAGCACATGGAAAAGTGTCATGCACTATGCAAGTCCTGGGAAACTTTGAAAGAAGCTCTTTGTGGTGTAGAGCCCTCTAAAGGATGAGGGATCCTAAGGAAAAGGGCCCAGATTTTAGTAACTGAAAATGTTCTTGCTTTATCTTGGCCAAAGTTTAATTCAGACTGTCTTAATTAAATAAATGTGCCAGCAGAAACAGCAGTGGTATTTTAGTCATGACACATGCCCCTTTTCCCTTTACGTCCTTCATGGCCACAATGTGGAAGCAGCCTCCTGTGTGAAGCACACCACTTTGTACTGTCCTTAAAGCAAAACTGGTGCTTGCTCTGCTGTGCTCCTTCTCCTTGTGTGTGTTGGTACAAGTTCAACATGCCAGAAATGCTGCTACAGTGTGGACTAGCACAAGAAGTATATTCTAAACTATCTTGGATTTATTAGATAGTCATCGTGTTTATCTTGCTTTGTCTTTATTCTTTCTATATTAATTTTTATCTGTGACAAATGCTGGATATAAATTGAATAAGGGGTCACTCCAGGCCCCTTATTCCTTTGATACTTCTAAAGAATGTTCATTTTTGTTTAAAATCACAGTGTCGTGTGAGGTTACATTGTATTTCTCTGCTCCCTTGAAGCTGTAGATCTTGGAGTCTGTAGTCTTGAGATGAACTCATGAGGAGTAATACCACCGTTGCTTTTATTAACCGGCACGGAGTTGTGTATGTCAAAGGGTTTTGCAGAGCAAAAATGATGCGAAGTGATGGGACCGATTTTCTTACGTTTAGTGAGGGTTACTGGGGTTAGCACAACAAAGCTTGTGCCCCATCTCTGCCTGACATGCTGCTTTTCCCACCTGCTGACTGGTGGTCCTGAAGAGAACGGTGGCTATAATCCTGCCCGGGGCACAAAACACACATGCAGGGGCTCAGCTGGAGGGACGCTCGGCTGTCAGAGGGAAATGTCACTCTGGGAAGAATAGTGAGGCTGTGTCCCTTGTTAACTCCAGTTGTGTCTCCATCAAGCCCTGCGCTGCCTGGAGCAGGGATTAGCTGTGCTATGCACCAGGCAATGGTTTCCCTCGGTGGCCCTCAGTAGATGATACCAGTGTTGCACCAGCCAGATGACTGCTCTAAGAGCTTCAACCACCCCAGTCAAGGAAATGTGTTGAAACAATACTGGGCCTAATGCTTGAATGAAGCAGAAAAGCTGCCAGATGCTGCTCAGTCTCTCGGCTTCTGCAAACTTGAACCAGCCCCTGAAGTCAACAGGTGCTCACAGTCATATGATTTTTCGGTTCTCATCTTGTTTTGTGCACAAGCTTCAAACAATGTAGGATCAGTGCAAGGCTTGTAAATTAGTTTGGTTTGAGAGGAAAACAATAATATCAGGGGCCCAAGGACTTCAGGTACATTAACATGTTTTGCAAGAGGCAAAAATAATGATTGTTGCTTTCTTCCCAACCAAAGCCTTTTAAAGCGTATTTATCCCTGCTGCAGTGCTGCTGTAAAGTGGTGTGGGGGATGTGTTTATTCCTTAGCAGCAGCATCTCCTACATACAGACAGTTTGAGATATTTAAAATATGAAAACAGTGATTACATAAAATCGCAGTTCATGAATCTTAGATTTATCAAGAACTTTCTAGAACTTCTGTATTTGCTAGTGCAATAGCAGCTACCCGCTGTAATTTGCACTCCTCCCTTCCTCACTCTCCCCTCATTTGATCTAATGTCTATAAATAACCTTCTATTTAGAAAATAATACTGGCATAATCTATAAATATGACTTTCAGCTAAATTAATAAATACTTACATTTTTTACACAGGCAGTTACATTTCATCCTTCAGTTGCATTTGCTTAAATACTCTACAGTTTATTGGGTTTGTACGTTTTTGTCTTCCTAGTTTGCAGATGTACCAAGTTAGTATATAATGTCTGGACACATGCTTTTTAATTCACTGGAGCCTAAAGACTTGTAGTTAGTCATATATGTAACTGTAAATGCATAGTAATGAATTCAGAGTCCTTATATCTTTTATGCTATTTTTCTGCATGTAATTTCTCCCTAATAGTGATTTCCAGAATGACTTTTTTTTTTAACTTATGGTTGGGTTTCAGTTTTTAGACTCCATGCACTGTCTGAATTAAGAACTTTTTCTATATTAGCCAGTAATTCAGACAAGTGAGGGTAGATGAGCAGGCTGACCTTGACTCAGCTGGTGCTGTTTTTATATGCAGTGTAGGGGTCTTACTTTGGACAGTATTTAGTCTGGCCCCTTGCATGAATCGTGCACATGTCTTAAGTTGTCCAGAGGACTCAAGAGGAATGGAACGCATTTGGTGCACCCTTGGAGCATAGGTCTCTGTTTATTTTAGTTTAGAAGGAACCTGGTTCTTGTGCACTCTGCAGGCTGAATGAGTGTGCAGTCGGTGGGGATGACTGGAAAATTTACTTTCAAACCTCATTACAGATTTCAGCTAGACTGGCTGGGTGTACACAGCCCGTCAGTTGTGCAAGTATTCCTGGTCATTTCAGTGGGAATGACTCATGTAAGAACGGGTTACTTAGTGTAATAGCTGCATGACCTGACTCTTTTTCTCTCTCCTTTTTTTTTTTTTTTTAAGAATCCTAAACAAGGCATATTCCTATAATTTACCCTTAATTATACTTCATTATGAATTAAATCAATAATAAACAAGCATGACATCAGTAAAGGTATTAATGAGATAATGGCTTTTCTTCTGACAGGCAAGTCTTCAATTTGCAGAGTACAGATGTGAAATTACACCATCAGTATGTATTTGGTCTATGCAGTGATGTAACCTGCACACAAGCTTTCCCCTTTCAGCCAATTTACCTTGCCTTGGCACACTGACATGGCAACAGTGGATCCTAATTCACTTGCTTTCGCACTGAAGTCCGGGAGAATCATGCAAATGCAGCAGCTGTGTCAGTGTGGCCCTGTGCTCAAACAGCCAACCTATAAATCTCAGATGAGTGAACCCTGTTAGACCCCAAATAGTGGGCCTTTAGGAAGTCATTTAGGCCAAGTACCTGAAACCGTAAGCAGTTAGACTCAGAAGCAGGAGCAGCTTGGATTTCTATTGCAAGTTTCAAAAGAGTTGCCACTTAGAAAGTTGTTTTCTTTCCCAGACTTCTATTTGTTCTTTCTGATGATCAGGGTGACGTTTGGAAAGAAAAGCAGTTTAGCTTTTTCCTAAACAATACTCTTTCTTCCAGGACTCTCTGCTGGTGCTATTCTTACTGAAGGTAATAACATAATTACCACAAAATTAAAAGGGATCAAGAGGAGGCTCTCCTTCCCTACAGGAACGTACAGCAAAGTGAAGCTTCTTATGCCGGCACTTAACCTCCCAATTTCAATTACCACTTTGGGATGCTGGAGCAGGTCCTCCCTGTTTAAGGAGGGGAGCAGGCTCTCAATTTTTTTTGATGCACAAAGAGGGATGGCTTATTTCTTACTTGTTTGTGTTAATTACTCTCAAGTACCTATTCTGATCTCTTTCTTCAGTTTTACAAAATTAAAGTCCACAGTATGAAGCTCACCGCCTCTTGAGAGAAAGAGCTTCAATTCTCACTCACAATAATAATAATATAATAGTAACAAGAACAATACATTTTAATTAAGTCAGGGATTAGGTTTATCTGGTATTTCCAACTGCCTCGCAGCAAAAGCATATTTTTTGCAAACTACCAAGTTTGTGATTTTTAAGGTTCTGACTTTACTGCATTTACCTTTGATTTCACTGATAATTGACACATTTTTCTCCAAAGTGGAGGTCTAATAAGTGGGACCATCATAGTTTCAATTGTAATTTCCACTTTCCTGGGTCTTTAAGTTAACTTTCTCAATTTTGTGTGCACACATCACTTTAGAAGAGGAGTTTAAGTTGTCCTGGTTTTGTATGTAATAGTAACAGCTCTGATTTAGGAGATGCTAACACAAAGTTTCAGCGTCTACGGCATGGAACACCTAGCAAGGAGAATAAGCTGTTATGAACTGGAGGTGTCTACACCCTTGCCACTGATTTTGTGGCCTATATTGAGAGCAAGATTATGCCTTTACTGTAACTAGTAAAAGATTATCCCAGCATCCACAGTTGTGTGCTGTCATAAAAAATCTGAACCACATATGGTTTTCCTATGTTTTGACATTTCAGAGGTGACATGCTCCTGTATATATATTTTTAATATCTAAAAATAGAACTTCATCTTGCTACTCAAAAAGTTTTAATCTGTCCTATTTGGGTTTTTCCTTGCTGGGCTTGACAGATTATGTAGGTCCAAGCCCCAGGCACAGCGGTACTACAGCAGAAAGCGGGCTGGGGCTTTGTGCAGCCTGTACGGCAAGGTTTCTGCTCCTTATACGGAGAAGATTGTTTGCATCTTCATTGTGTTTGCATGTATGTTGCCATACAACATAGTGAAAAAGTGTGTACATTAGAAAGAGAAAACAAGCCTCCTCCCCAGTTCACTCAAGCATATGTTATGTTTTCCTTTTTAGAAATATCAACCATTTATCAAAACTTCACCAGTGTGTTGGCTGTGAACTGGCCTGAGGATTTGACCATATCCTGAGGAGGGGTGGATAGGGCCCATACCATAAATTGTTTTGAAAGAGTTATGCTGGGTTTGGTCTGCAGAGCTCACTTGCTTCCTCAGAGTCTGCTGTTTGTAGTTAATTAATGTATTTGCAACTTCTGAGGATGTCATTGCTGCAAGGGTAACTTAATGTCACTGTGCTTACTCTGTTCCTTTTCAGACAGTGTATGGCGTGAGGATGATCCAGCTCACTGGGCAGTAACCCTTGAGCTTCTCCATCCACACAAGTATCCTGTTCCTGCAGCTGTCCCAGGGACACTGTAGGAATTTCTGCCTGCATTGCAGAAATCTGAATATGTTGAGAATGTATAGCCATATAGTGGGGTTGTGAGAAAACCTGACTGTCCTTTCTGAGCATCTAGGGAGGACTGTGTAGAGCCCTGGGAGGGCCGTACTGGTGGAGCAAAGCCTCGCTGCTGAGCCCAGAGTGGTCATTTTAGAAATAGCAAGTCTTGTGCTTGCCTAAAATTTGACTTATGCTGGTTCAGCTAACTGAGGTTAAAATAATGCTAAGTACTAGAGTTTTTATACGTGATGGAATTTTGGTAGGAGTAACACTATAATTCTTAACATAACTATGCTAATGAGACTAAAGAAGTTTGACAAGTGTTTCTTTGGTCAGGACTGCACTCAGAGACACGGTCTGTCCTTCATTTGTTCCTAAAGCTCCAGTGGAACAAGATGAACATGGGGAGAAACACAACTGTCCATCGAGTTAGGCCATGGGGAGAGGGAATGGTTAAGAATAGCAGGGGGATGTAGGCAGACAAGTTCCTGGAGGGACTGGACAGGGATGGTCTGGCCAGGGGGTGCTTTATCAGAGTAGATAACCCCATAGCAGTGTCTTCTCCACCTGATACAAGTGTGAAATATTCTCCAGCCATCCTTGGTATTTCAGGTGTCATTTACAGATCTAAAGTGAGGTGACAGTGCAGCTAGCTGCAGTGCAAGTTCTCCTTGAATCTTATTTAAGCTATGGTTTCCACAGAAAATTTGGTCTTCATAATATCAAATGCAATCTTAAAGAAAATAATTTAAAAATTAGTAGTTCATTTCAAATATTCTCCTCCTGGCTCTTTTTCTTGATTTTTTTCCCCCTAACTTTGTTCAATGTTAGTAGAGTTGCAGTTTTCCTCTCACACAGCAGTTTAATGGCTTGTACCCCTAAGCTTGGAAGACCTTTGTAAGACTTTTAGCTCTGGAGATTCAGTCATGCACAGATTAAACAAATGGGAATGATAGAGCTTATCCTGTTCAGCCGTAAGTCTTTAAATCTGACTTTAGAGAGCATGTGCCACTCATGGTATAATATGGAATTGGGACAGTTCATGATGCCCAGAAAAGAATGAGCAGGTTATTCCCACAGGCACAGCTTTTCTTTTGTGCCTGTGGTACTGTTATTGCAATGTGTGTGCGCACGGCTGAAACCTTCTTTCTCCCACATCCCACCCATCTGTCATTAAACACGTGCGTGGTGCTACGCTCAGATGGGACAGCGTTTTTATATGGACCAGTTCAGTATTTGGCATAAAGTTCCTATGTCAAAGATTCACTGAAGTTTTCAAGGGACAATTTCATTTTTAGGAAGTCCTGGTTGTTAAAAAAGCACATCACACAGAGATGTTGAGGTATTGGGTTAAGTAGGTTTACTGTAGTCTAAATAAAGCAAGGAATCAGTTCAGATAGTGGCAAAGTATTATGCACTTTTTGATTTTAATTAGAAATGGTAAAATGAAGGTGTTACGAGTTTTAGGAGACAGATAAGCACCTGGTCTGTTTTTAATTATTAAAGCAATTGTAAGAAATATAGCAAGTATCCATTAATTTAGTTCAGCTTAATAGTCAATGTTGGGATAGAACTTCTGTTCCTGTGACTTCTGGAACCACATGTGGCAGTCTGCATCACTTCATTAATATGGTATCCTAGCGAGCATATTTCCGATGTTGCTCCCATGGGTGAGATTTAGAGGTATGATGAAGCACTGTTTTGACTTCTCACAGGATGAGCTGGATGAACTTCGGGCTGAAATGGAAGAAATGCGTGACAGCTATTTAGAGGAAGATGTTTACCAGCTGCAGGAGCTCCGTCGAGAGCTGGACCGGGCAAACAAGAATTGCCGCATTCTGCAATATCGTCTCAGGAAAGCAGAACAGAAAAGCTTGAAAGTTGCACAAACAGGCCATGTGGATGGCGAGCTCATTAGGAGCCTGGAACAAGATTTAAAGGTGGGTGAGAGATTCATATTCACTGTGAAAGAAAGCAGGCGGGGATTTGGCTCCCTGCAGTGGAAGGGAGGGTGACACATGAAACAGGCAGTAGTTCCCCAAACGTTAGGACCAATTTCCTTCTTCTGTGCTGGAGAGCAAATATGCAGCTTATCATCATAAAAAGATGTGCGAGTAAAAAAAACCCTGTGCTTAGATTCAAAATGAAAGAAATGCGGTCAAGTTACATTTGTGCATTTAAAAGATTGAAAGGGTCTCGTTTTTCTGATTTTACTGAAAACCTTACCTGAAAATTGGGAAAATGCTTTTCCCAATTCATGCCATTTCCTTCCTTTTCACTTCTTTCTTATGCCAAATAACTGGAAAATACCTAGTCAAAGTTGCATTTCTTAGTGCCTGATGAGTTATTCATAACAGGAACAGACTGTTATAATGTTTTAGTGAGGCAGATAGAGGATCAAAATGCTATTCCCATAAAACCACAAATTCCTCCAAAAACTGTGTTTATACTGAAGCAGCTTTTGTATTTTTCAGAAATGTTTTTGTCAAGGCTAAGCTTTGTATAGGCATGATGCTTATCTAGCTTTATTTGTCATTCTTAATATTGCTATCTTGTAGCTGTTTTGAAAACATATTCTCTAGAGAGGGACTGCTTACCACTAGAATTACTAAGCATTTAAGTTCTTAAAAATTCAAAACATAAACCACTCTGAAATTGGAATTATTGGTCCCCAGCAATGGAAGTGAGAATGACATATCAAGTCATCAAACTTTTCAAAATGTCAGACCTAGTTTTCTCTTTTATGATAGAAAATAAATGATATCATAATAGAAATGACACATTACTCAGTAACAATCTTGTACATAGATTCAAGTGAAAGAGATAGTGAGGGTTTTAGTTTGTTTGCTTTGGTTTTGCTGACTTGTAATTCATCATTTTGTGTGATGAATCACCTTTCCAAATGTTTTTGGAGTAAATATTCATTCTTGTTAGGCTGGACTCAGAAAGCCTAAGCTAGCACATATTTCTGTGCTTCCATATCAGTCTTGCCTAGTTGTGGTTGCTGCTAGAGCAGCAAGTTTGGGTGGATAAGACTGCTGCATGGATACAGCTTTGACTGATGGCCTGTCAACTTTACAGCACAATTCCTCATCTTTTGTTTTATAAATGTGATACATTGGCAGTTTGATGTGTGGGTTTGGTATCTGCTTGTTTCCTCCTGCTGTTCATGACATTGCCTTAGCATAATGTGGAGAAGGAGCTGGAGATGGGTAATCAAATATATTTTCATCGTGGATTTCTTTATTGGAAATGAATATTCATTTTGGTACTTGGAAGGCTTGGAGTCTTTCATCAACAGTCTCATAATAGAATTAAAAATCTCTCAGCTATCTAGGCTTGTAATATGCTTCCTACTGTAGGAGACATACTGTAGCTGTTGCTCCTCATGGATCTTCTTCATGCATTTATGCTCTTCTGACCAGGTAGCCAAAGATGTTTCTGTCAGACTGCACCATGAGCTGGAGAATGTGGAGGAGAAACGTGTTAAAGCAGAAGATGAAAATGAAATCCTTCGACAGCAAATCATTGAGGTGGAAGTATCCAAGCAGACACTGCAAAATGAGCTGGACAAGTTAAAAGAGGTGAGCAATAGTCAGGAAAGCCATGCAGAACGGTGTTGCTGGGTTAGATGGGAAATTTGGCACACAGGTGTCTTAGACTAATTCTTACATGAAATGCTTGCTGATATTGCTTGTACAATTGCCCAAAAGGTCTTCTTTGTTATGTGTCCCAAATGTGTTGGTAATTTAGAAGCAATAGAGGGGCAGGCAGATGAGTGGTGCTGGGGTGTTCATCTGGGGCTTCTCACAGGGCTTCTGTCTCATTTTAAACTGTCTCCTCAAACCCTCTCTTCCTTCTGGAGCAAGCCTGTCTTTGATTTGACTCCAGCTAGCTCTGACTCTCCTTTACACAGGTTGGGGCTTCCACCTATTTGGGAGTCAAATGAGGTGTGCATGACTTGTGTCTGAGAGGATGGTTCAGATAGGCAAGCCGTCGTTTTGGCTGGTGCTCTTCAGTGGTGACAGTGAGAGCCACCAGCATGAGCCAGGCAGGAGGAATGTGGTCTGTGGTGTATAAATAACATTGCACTGCAGGCGCAGAACCGCTGTCTGTTGAGAAAAGGGATCATTTCAATTGGAGCTGACACATAGTCGTACTGGGTGAAGTGAAGATCCTTGGAAGCAAGTGAGCTGAGGAGCAGAGGACAGTAAGGAAAGCCAAACACTAAGTGTGGCTCTTTGCCGGAGCCCCACATCCCAGTCTGTAGCGGTATTTCTGTTCTCTTAACAGTACAGCAGATTGGCAGCTCACAGCCTCTGCTCCGTTTTAAACCAGATTGAGATAGAACATTTAAACATAATGAGGTAAGACATTTATCCTCTGAGCCCTGGTCAGATTTAGAGAGCTGGTGCAATTATGTGTTATTTTAATCTTTCAAACAATGCTTGCGAGTCAGCTGGCACAAAGCCTGGCTCAGTTTTATAAGGACAACTCCTATTTAATTTCTCTGTGTGCTTGGGTTATGAGGAGTCCAGTGGAAGAGTTTTGGAGCATTTTGTACCTAAGAGGACAGATCATCAGCAGTGTTGCCATGCTAGTTTAGATTACTTCAGAGCCTGACTCAAAAGATAAGGTCTGCATGATGTTTTAGCTGTTCTTCTTCTTTCTCAATGTTATTTGTGAATGCTGTGCTTAATGGACATGACACTGTTACAGGTTACACAGTCTATATTCCACACAAAAATACTGTGTTATCCAGAGTACCTAGTGTACTGCTTGTTGTTGTTTAACACAACCATTAAATACTGCCTGATGGTCTTTGGGATTAGGCAGTTTGAGAAACTAAATTGTGGGTGAGCAGTGGAAAAGAAACTGGTCCAGTAGTGCTGGAGAGTCTCAAGCTAGCTCTAGGCAGGCTGAATTTACCCTGCTTCTTAGATAGCTGCAGACTAGCAGGGCAAGGAATCCCAACTAACTCAACTATCTCTTTGCTGCACTGCAAATTGAAGTGAATGTACCCTTACCTTGGAAGCAGACTTTGCCCCATTATAGGCAAAAGCTGGAGGAAAGCTTGGGAAAGGAGGACATGGTAGGTAGAATGATGGGATGCATTCATGCTGATCTGGAGGCACAGTGGGACATAAAATGTAGTAGTAGTAGTGGATGATGTAGTCTGTTTTTTCATACCATGAGTGGTAGTTTCTCTGGGAGTCAGAAAGAATTTCGCAAGGTCACAGTAGGTGAGAAGACAGAGGTTTGGGTTCTCGGCAGGTCACACAAGAACACATGAATCCAAGCTTGAGAAACACAGCAATATGTGTGCCAGATAAGTATGTGTTTGCAACGTTGTTGCAATTGATGAAAAAAAAAAAATTCCCTCAAGATGTGTTTAAATAACCACAAGAACCAGTGCCCCTTTAGGAACATATAATGTGTACGAAGCTCTAAAGCAATATGTTATAGACACGCCAATGGGAAAACAGTTCTTTACATGTCAGGAAAAAAGTGACCCAAAGGCCATGTAGCTTCTTGCCAATCTTCCCTGACTGTGCATCTTCTCTGTCTAAAGGCTGACACTTGGAAGGAGTGTCTTTCCTACTCAGTCCTGGAGCATTGCCCAAGACCCAGTTAGACAGTATTCGCTCTCTGATACAGCTCACTGTCACCATATGCTCATCTTCTGTAATATCCTGGACTATTCTCAGCCCTTTTCCTCTATCATCCTCTGATCAACAAAAAGATTTTCTCACATCTGTGTTCATATTTATCATTTAATTCAGTGCTAACTTCTGCTTTGTCCTGCCATCAAATTCCCTTGGGTCCAGTTTCTCACTGCAGTGGATGGCATGTATGTCAATTACCTTTGATGTATTTTACATGTGGAAATATATTTAAGAATTGTACGTATCTCTGAAAGCACTTTTTCTTTAAAGGCACCTTCATTTTTTATCAAAATCTTTTGAGGAATTTGTAACACTTAAGATGTTTAGTGCTGTTAGGTATTCTTTCACCCAAGTACCTGTTTCAATCTCTTGTGATACTTTCAACAAGCTTTTTTTAATGTAAAATACCTACAAGCCTGCTCTATCTAAACAAAATTCTTATTTCCTTCAAAAAAGACTTGTGTTTTTTACTGAGAAATTAATTTTTGCCTCCTCCTGACCATGTAATTTCAAGTTGTATTAAGTAAGTATGAAATAGGCTTTCCTCTTCTGTCACTAAATAACATTTCTCAGTGTGTCTCAGCTTTGCAAATAATAGAAGCAAAGTTACAACAAGGAGGAAGAGTGACAAGAAGTCACCTTCCATGTCCTTCACAGTGCTCTTATCTCCTCTTCTACCAATGTGTCATAGCTAACGCACTTCCCTCCCCAGTCACAGGTGCTTCTGGATTCCCATTTCATTACATGCTTTCAGAAGCTTTTGCATAATCTATCAAAACCACATCTAGACTGTTTTGTTCTGGTATTTGCCAGGTATGCTCCGTCATCAAAGTATTCTGATTTTCACTGATTATTTCCATAAGGAGATCAAGGATCATAGGTGAGTCAGTTACAGGTTTTTGGGGTAGTGATACTTCTTTCCCTTTTTTTTTGCTTTTTCCAGAAGCATGCTCCAGCCTTTTGCAGCATTTCCCATAGATGTATTTTGAGCTAAAATATGGATCAATAAGGATTTTTAGCCAATACTTGTGGATTTTATCCACTTATGTCTTCCAGTTAGGCACCATTCTTCTCTGAATGTCTTCATTGGCACCCTGGCATTCACTTTGCTTAATCATGCCACTCTACTTCCTTTTTTTTTCAGTCCTCTTGGCCAAAACATAATATGGTGCTTTCCTTTCCCATAATGCTTCCTATTCTTTTTCAGATTTTGTTTGTTTATCTCTGTGTAGGTTCATCACTCTGCTATTCATGTCTGAAATACTTCCACTGACTCTTCTGAAGCTGCTTCTTTCTCTGGGTAATAATGTTTTCTCTCTGAATATTTTTTAACTTTACTAACTGTACCAAGTTTTTCTCCTTCAGTCTTACTGACTGCTGCAGCACTGTGGTTCATGGAATTTTTTTCCACGATTACATTCACCTACTTTTTCAGTTTCCCTTTTTCAAGTCTTTTTTTTTTTTTTTTTTTTTTTTCTGTGAACTTTTCAACTGGTTTTGGGCCTCCCTTTGTTGCCTTTTTTTCTGGCATTCTCCATCAGGGCTTCAGAGTTTTCCTGCTGCTGTGGATGATTCTTTGTAGCATATGCTTGCACAACTGGGCTGTCTCCAAGAACTGTCCCTTCTAGGAATTTGCTAGGATTTTCTGTGACTTACCAAAGCTGCTGCTTCATTATGACTTCACAAGCAAAGGCAGTGAACCCTCACAGATTTGCTAAGTATACATATCACTGCCAAGGCTTGCTTGTTTTTTTCTCTTGTTGTCCATGTTATTAACATCACCATTTGAGTCAACAGGCTGCCAGGAGAGAAAAAATGCCTCCATCGGTAACAGATTACCTCAGCACCATCCCTGCAACTGTAATTTCCCCTTCCTAATATCCTAATTGAGTTCATGAAAAATTCTGGTGTTTATTACGAATCTAAATTTCTCAACCAGCAGGCATTCAGAAAACTCTTTCCAAAGTCTCCTTTCTTTGCACCAATGCAAACCGCTTACCAATTCTGTCATTAATTCCCCTGCAAGTAACACCTCTCAGAGTCATCCTCTCTCTAAAAACTCCATACCTGGGGAGGAATAAATCACTTTTGCGACTCATTGTAGAAATGTGCTGAGATGGCGCAGGACCCACTTGTGTTACACATGGGGAGAGTGAGTCTCTTGCTTATTCACAGCTGCTAAATGTGTATTTTCTCATGTTCTTTGTCTACGTTTGGCATCATGAGCCAGAAAAGAGAAAGAGGCATGGCCGTGGCAGTGCTGATGCTGCCGGGGAAGGGTAGCCCTGCCGGACCAGACAAAGAGAGGGGAGGATTAGGGATGGGGGTAGCAGCTGCCAAAAATTTGATGTGAGTGCTATGAAATGGTTTAGCAAGAAATGAATGAGAATTGTGTAAGTGGGAAGAAAGGAACATTTATTGCTTGTGGGACGGCTGTACTGAGCAGGTGACGGTCTCTCTTTATTGCCACTGAAAGCAGAAGAACCGGAGGGGGAGCAAGCGGAGGTGTTGCTTTCTCTTTCGCAAGGACCTCTGGCATAGTGGCGACCTCCCCCGTGGCACTGAGGTTTTCTTGGCCAGCTCCTAACTTCAGTTGAAATCATGTGTGCTTTGAACCCTCCAGCTTGTTGTGACTGTTAGAGGCACAAGTGCTGTTCTCTGGGCACGTTCACTTGGGAAATCACTTCCAGTTGGTGGAGAACCACAAGTGCAGCTCGCATTCACTGATGTTTTCACAAAGAAAGGCAGAGGCAAAATGGGAAGGCAAGAAATACTGTTTCCACTCATTTCTGCATGAGAGAAGTGCAAGTTCACTGGCCGTTAGTAATGTCTCCAACACATCTCTCTAGGACACAGACTGGAATGAAAACCAGTGTGTACTGCAAATGGGATTTCCCAGGTTACCTGTGGGTTTTTTAGGGCAGTGGCTTCTCTCAAGGCTCTTTCATCCAAGGCTCAATTGCTAATGGGGATGCTCTTATGCCTGAGCTTACCCTCTCCTCCTCCCTTGCAGCACCCAGTTTTTGAGGCACAGTTCAAGAACTGCTGCTTTAAAGTCAAAGTGATTTTTTGTTTAGATATTTGTTCCTTTTAGCAGAGTGGAAAGCTGCATTCAGATGCTTTCAAAAATTATAGAAATATGCAAGATGAGATGAAATATCATTCAGGCATCTTACTTAGAGGCAGATTTTACTCCAAAGTGCATGTGCAGTACTCTGTTTAACATCACTGGAGGTAAGGAGCATTGTGTTGATAGAGGAATTTAGCTCTATGAACATAGTATAGTGAAATGAAATCTGGAAGCTACTTCTTAATGCTGAGCAGGGCAGTCTGATTTGCGTTGCCTTGAACCTTTTAAGTAGGGCATAATACATACAGCATGTGTGTAAAGCGTGCTTATTCCAATCTGAAATAACTTTTCTCTCTTTTCTCTCTGATACAAGTACATACATGTGGTGCAAAGTAGTACACAAATGGTGAAGAAATTATTCTTGGTGAAAACGTACTTGTTTGTAGAAAACATTGCCCATGTTTTCATTAGCTAAGACTTCATACATGTTTATTAAGGTAGCACATAATTTTCTTCAGTCATTTCTCAAATGAAACTCTTACTCACCAGGGTGAATATACATTTTTTTGTAGCAGTATGTGACTTTTCTTAGTTATCAATGAGTTTAAATGATGGGAGTTTGCTGAGAAACAGGGGAAAGAGAAGACTTGTAAGCTAGACATTCAAGTAACATTAAAAGGGCTAAGCAAGATCACCATGTTGACTCAGTAACCCTGCTTAGAATTTACTTCTCGTGACAGTTATAAGTAATGAAGTCTTGTGCAATAATCATAACTAAACCCATTAACTGCATGAAAGTTTTACTGCAGCACCATTTTGTCTCCGGTATCTTTTTTTTCACTGTGATAAATAATGAATTGGTACCTAAACCACATTGAATGATTTATACTCGTTATGGCATTTCAGGAGCTGTACAGATAGTGAAATGGTCTGCTCGATGTTGGTACCAACAAACAGGGTGGAGGGAAGGTATGGAAATGGATCTGGCTTGACTCAAAATGTATAGCAGTTAAGAAGCAAACTCAGTAACATAATTTTTTTTTTCCCCAAGGAATTACACTATACATCTTCTCATGCACTGCCCATATTTCTTTTTAGAAATTTAAAAAATATATTTAAACAACAAATAAACCAACATTTTCTAATGTTTTATGGCAGTCTTTTATGCTTATAAATATCCCCTGCTAGAACAGTATCTGCATCTGAATTTATGATTTACCAAATAAATTGCCACTAAACTCCAGCTTGTCTTTATTTTCTAGGTATTTATTGTTTGTTTATGTCATGCAAAAGCCCTGCCCTCTTGGTGCTCAGCCTGAGCAGAGCCTCTGCTCACAGACATGGGCTTCCTCTAACTCACCCCCTTCACGGCCTCTCTCCCAAATACTTTGGTGGACCTCAACTGGTCTTTCCATATGGAGAAATAACATTTAAGTAATGGCTCTTACAGCAGGAGCAATAACTTGCCATAGCTGCATGATTGTCCAGGTTACTCATAAGGAAACTTTCTTTGTACAGTAGCTGAAATTATGTATGCCCCATTTGTCATGTATTTTTGTTACGATATGGCAGAAGTCTTTTCAGGAACTGAAAGACTGTTACTTTTTCAATAACAGAGACTGGCATGAAGATAACCTCCACGAAGCTCAAATTGTGTCTCAGTCTCCCCATCCTCCACCCAGTTACCAAAAATAATTCTGCTGTCTGTCACATGGGCTTCAGCAGTGACAGTGCAAACAAACTGTAGCCTCTGTGACATCTATAAAAAACCTTAATGGGAAAAAGATGGGTTTATTTTTGATTCCTTTCCTTAATCTATCCACAGCCTAATTAAAGGTTTTCTTCAGAAAGCCTTTGTAAAAAAAATGGTAGCAAATCCTCAAGTGCTTTTCTGGGGGGGGAAAATTAGGGCTTGCTCTCCATATTCTAAATCACATTTCAATTGGTGCATAAGTCCTTGATGAAGACAGTACCCTTTGCTTTCCTTGCCAAGGTGCAGGCAAGCCTCTGTCCCAGGCAAGCAAATTTTCACAGCATGCTGCTGTTCTGTGAGCAGAAGCTGGGATTTAAAGCTGGAATAACCACAGGCGAGCGTACACTGGAGTTAATTAGGAATATTCTTCACCTTTCCAAACTCCAGTGAAATTCAGATCAGCTACTGTCTGGCAACTCTTCACGTGTGAAGCATCATGTGGTGTTTGGGGTAGAGGTGGGTACCCAGAGCATCACGGTTTCAAGAGATACCTCACCTTCCCTGCATTCTTCCCAGGGCTCAGAGGAGCCAGCACAGATCCTAAGTGAATCTGGCCTCAAGTGTATCAGGGAGCTCCAGCTGAAGGAGAAAGGGTATATGAACCTGTAAAAAAGCACCTGTCATTTGGCGCTCAATGCAAGCTGGCGTCACCGGCAAACTCAGTGCCGCTGCTCCTGTGAGGCACAGCTTTTGTGCTGCACTTTGGCTGGCTCACAGCGAGCAGGTGCCAACTGTTTTCATCTCACATAGCTGGTAATTTCATCCCAGCATCTGGAGCTCTGGGTAGCGGGATGGAAAAGAGGAGGAGACAGTCTGTCAGGGTGAGAAGAGGAGCTTTGTGAGATGTGTAGTTTCTTACCAGATTTCCCAGATTGCCTGTGGGTTTTGTTGTGGTGATGCTGCATATAGGAAAACGTGTCGCATCACAGTATTGGCAGCCGTGGGGATGGCACTGTCCGGAAATTCTTAGGCAGGTGAAAAAAGTCAGAGCTATTGATTTTTGTTCTTCTTTGAAAGGGTTAATTGATTTTTTTTCTTCTCAAATTAATTATTTACACTTGCTTCTCTAGGTCTATTTTTAAAAAGAGAATGTAACTTATTGCACAGATAACTTATGAATTATTAACATTGCACTACTCAAGCTGTCAGAGGATGAATGAGGGGGAAAGATCTGACTGTCTTGGCAAGTTTTGCCTTGCTACATGCTCTGGTGCTGGGTTTTCCCCCTTCCCCGCACCTGGCACTGTGCTGGTAAGCCTGACTCCAGCACCCAAAGCCTTGCTGGCTGTCAGGCAGCCAAGCTTGGCGGTGTGTCACATATCACCTGGATCCATCAAGGAGTTCTTCATTCCTCTGGAATGGAAAAATGGAGTCGGTCAGTGCAAGTAGGTCAGGAGGTGTTTAAGTGGCAAAGAGGTGGGATTGAGCAGTTGGGAGTCTTCAAGCAACCTCTGATCAGCACATTTTGCTGCTTTCTGTAAATAACTGTTTCCTTCTGTGCTACAGATGAGGTTACTTTCAGCCATCTCGATCTTTTCGCAAACCAAATTCATGCCAAAGCAGTGGCATGTGCAACACTTCAGCCCCTTTCTCATCCCCATAGGAGTGATTCCCACACCCCACAGATCCCCATGGGTTTTGTCAGCAGTTATATTGCCAGGGAACTTGCTGCAAGGCTGGCATGGTTTTTCTCCCTGTTCTGACACTCAGCCTGCTGAGAAATGACTGGGAAAGAGACAGTTTCTGTTCTGTGGGAGGAGGCACGGCAAAGCCTTCACTTGATTTGGGTTTGGGTTTGTGCCTTCATGTGAGAAAGCCTGCAGTTTCTTTTAGTACCTGTAACACTGGTTCATTCAATCTAGAAAAATGACGCTATCTGCCCCTTATGGGTACATTACCTCTGATTTGTGTGTTTCCTTTTCTTTTTATTGTTTATTTTGTTGCAAGATGAAAGCTCGAGTCCAAATGAATATAAGCATTGCAAGATATTCTTACCTGAGTATGAAAATTTTAGGTCTTGCTCCAGTAATAGCAGCTGGGGCTGGGGAGGGTAAATTGTGTTGATATTTAAGGACATCAACATAATGTCTACGTGGGCAAAAGGAGCACAATGATCCGTCTGAGATTGCCAGATGTACGTATTGGTCTATTTAAGGCCTCTTTCTCAGGGATCATTCCAAAATAGTTACAGTCCAATCTCTTCAGCATGCTCTTGCTGCAGTCAGCTGTGCCAAGAGAAACTGGGTCTTGTGCAGAGATTGGTGAAGGCAGCTCTCCTCACCACTGCTGGGTGCAGAGTTCAGGATAAATTCCCATTCCTGAGTTCACTGGTGTCAAACTGGCAGATTTTGAAGTGATGAAGGAGAGAATAAAGTAATTAAATGACATGATAAATAGTTCAAAGTCAAATTTAAATCAGAAAGCCTTTAAGTTGTTTCTCTTTAATGTTTTTCATCATATATTATATATTTTTCTATACAAAAATAATTGAGGATTGTTTGTTCATCTTCCCTTTCAGTTTTCAAGAGTCGGGTGCTTCACAGAATCATAGAATAGTTTGGGTTGGAAGGTCATCTAGTCTGACCCCCCTGCAATGAGCAGGGACATCTTCAACTAGATCAGTTGCTTCAACCTGACCTTGAATGTTTCCAGGGATCTACCACCTCTCTGGTCAGCTTCTTCAGTGTTTCACCATCCTCATTGTAAAAAATGTGACTGTAGTTCCTGGATTACTGTCACAAGGGAAAGGAAAAATAAATTACGGTTAGTTTCCTTGAAGGAAAAAAAAAAAAGAAGAGTTTAAATGCATCTTTGAAATGCCCAGCACACCAGTCCTTCCTTTTGGTGTCCTCCATCTCCTCAGATGGCCAAATGTATCAGCTTTCCTCCCTCCCCTCTATTGGTCCCTTCTTTATGAAGTTCTCACATCTTTTTTTCTTTCCCTTTCTTCTTCACCTTGGGCTTTTTCTTCCTCTGCATATTGCAGATGTGCATGCTAATTCGAACCCACAATTCTCCAGTATATGCAAACCAGCGCTTGAGGTTAGGGGCAGCTGTGATGGACAGGACTTCAGGACAGCAGTCTCTAGTGCTGGGAGCTGAGCTACACCATTTGAAAAGTTTTTGAAAAGTTACTTTACAGCTGCTGCCAGAAGGTTTTGCTCCCCTAGGTCTGGGCTTCAGGAAAAACCTTTCAACAGGAAGTTTTTTTCTGTGCTATCTCTGGTTCCACCTGCTCTCAATTTCCATGAAAATACTGTGAGAACCTTCCCCTGTTGGGATAATTTGTCACTTCCATTCTGGTCCTGACTGTAACAAGTGCAAGGACCAAACAAAATGAAAACCAATATGTCAGTGAATATTAAAGTCAGGGTGGTTTTGATCCTACAGTGTTGATTTCACTCTTGGGTAAAGTTTTGCGTCTGTTCAGTTTTGTTTGAGTGGATAGTCCTCAGTCCACACAACCATAGAGGAGACAGTAATTCAAGCAGAACAAATTCAGAGATATCCCTTGCTTCTCTTGGCCACAACTGTTTTAAGAGTAAACATATGTAACAATTTGTGTATTCTTTGGGGGGAAAAATGTAGAAAATAGGAAGAGTTTCTGCAGTTACGTGCAGGAAGATTAGGTGTCGGCACTCCTGCAGCTGCCTTTCATTGAACATGGTTTTGTGCTATCGTGTTGTTGGAAGAAACAGGTACATTGCATGAACTGCTGTCCTTTCCAGTCGGTATGAATAAGCACGGTGGAGAACTTCAGTATTGTTGTTTCTTTGCTACAAGAGGATTAGGAGAAAATTTGGCAGTAATTTTCTTAGGCAATGGGAGGGAAGAGGAGCCTTGTGGGGAAGAACATTGCTGGCATGGACACTTCACACATGCTTCATTTCTTCACGGATTCTTTCCTTGGAAGTAAGAGCAATGGAAAGGCTGTGGATGTGATACCCAACAAGTGTCTACGGGTTATACTCCACAACCATCCACAATGTAATGCTCCACAAGAATGGCAATACTTCTTCAAAGAATCTGGTATTAGCAGAAAGATCTCTGTAACATTACTACATGATTTTTCATAGTGAACACAAACCAAGATAGAGGGAATAAGAAGGCCTTTTCGTACATGATCTTCAGTTTCCTAAACCCATCAGCATGTAATTCTCGGTGTATAAAGACTGACAGCGCTTTCCAGGATTCACTGAGACTGGTTACTAATAAAGGCATTTTCACAACTGAACCTGACAGTCTGTTAACTGTTTTTAAATGTAGATGTTGGTTGGATCCTGGCACCTTTATTCCAGGTCCTCAGCCGACATAATTGAAGAGGACAGGAGCGCTAATTAGAATGGAAAGTTTGTAATTCTTATCATATTACAATCGAGTCTTTAAAATTGAAGCTGTCTTTTCATACCTTTCCTGGTCTGCAGCTGATTTGGTTCCTCACTGTAGCTCTTGCTCTGAGGTCCTGGAGTTGAGTTTTACTCAGCAGCTAGAAGAGGAGAAGGGGAAGAGTATGAGATTTCTGCTTGGACAATTATAAGAGGAAATAGTTCAGATAAATCGCCCACCACCAAAGACTCAATTTACTCCAGTCTCAGAAGTGGGAGCTGCTGGGCGAGGAGGACATGGCAGTAACCACTTGGAGACTTGTGATTGGAGATGAGGAGTAGAAAGCCTTGGAATATTTCTGATTTAGCTTTAGTTGTTTTTTCAGGGGCTTCTTGCTGCAGCTGCTCGTAGCTGATTATCCACAGTCAAGACATTTCAAACAAAGCCATTAACAGTAATATTTCTACTCTCCCTCTGAAATTCTTCATAAAGGTTTAAAACCTTAGACTAGATTGGCATTCACAAGAGTTGTTTTTGCCATGTAAAACTGCTAGCATAAAAGAGAGAAGGCATCATTAAGGATTTATTGAGTTTATATTTTCTCCATTAAAGTACTGACTATTATTTTCAAATGAAAGATTTACCATAATGAGATCATTAGTGACTATGCATTTAGGGTTGGGGTTTTTTTTGACAGCACTCCTAGCTATTATAGCCAGGCAGTCAGACTCTTGTCTTTATAGCATGCATAACACTGACAACTTATTTTTTCCTCTTTGATAGGAGATGGAGAATTTGACCATAAGTGAGCAGATGTTAGAATGATCATAGATACCTGAAGTTCTTTTTAACTTGTGGTGTAGCTCTTTGGCTTTTTACTTTGTTTTCTTTCTTTAGTTGCACACCTAGGTTTTTTCATGACTAAGTATGCATTACAAAGGCAGCCTTGGGGAGCGATGTGATGAAGAAATGCAAAGTGAAATAACACATTACTGCTCAAGCAGGGAAAAATCAGTCCATGTTAAACTTTCTAGGACTTTAGCATTCAATTCATGGGAATTTTGAAACTGATGACAGTACTTAAATATTTAGAAGGGATTGGAGGTAGGGGAATTGGATCCCTGGAGGTGTCAAAGGTCTGATTGCTGTCAGTGTGCAGTTTTTAAAGAGAAGCTAGCTACGTGGCAAGGGCAAGTCAAGCCTTCCCAGGTAACAGCAACAATCTCCAGAGGCAGACTGCCCAACAAAAATATTTTTTTTCTGTCTGAAACCATTGATTATTGTTATAGACCTAGTGAATCCTTCAGACTAAGACATATGCATCAAAGCACCCATTATTTTGGTTTGACATTCAATAACGAATAAGTGTGTGAGGTTTGATAAGGTAATTTGATTGCAGACAAATGGAATAGCAAGGTTTCAGTATCTTGCAATTGTGGATAGTCTCAATAGTTGGCTTTAAAAACCTCTCATTAGCATCTTACAGTGGAGTGCCTACTCCTATCCACACAATGTGGGATCCAGCAGCCATGCAGTCCTTTTTCCCCATCTGTGGTACCATTCTGTCCACTCCAGAGTGTCAATTCAGTGTTGTGGCAACAGGTAACAGACTAATATCTGGACTGAGCATCTGGGGCTCACTGTTTGATTAAGGAGAACTTCAGAGAAAATCTGTTTAGTGTACTTTTTGATAATCAGTCCTCAAATCTCAGCATGGGGTGAGGTTTGTTCATAAACCACAGTACAAAACCGTTCTGCTGAACAGACTGTATTCCTTGGCATGGACTGTTCTCTGCTATGATCAGTGGAAGTAGCCTCTTCTTACAATGACACATCAGAGGGCACCGGCCAATCCACCAGCTGCTGGCTTCGATAGTGGATGCTGATTCATTTGTCTGCCAGGAAGAATGGAAGAGAGTATGTCTCCTTTCCTTCCTTTGCTGAGCATCAGGGGGAACTACATGTACAAATGTTCCTGTCACAGAACAGTTGCCTGGTCTGCAGTGTGGCCGGCACCTGGGGCAGTTCATGGTGCCTACCTACTTACAGAGACATCCGCTGCAGGCTGCTGCCTCTCTCCTGCTGCCTGCTTCTGCTCTGTGGTGGGCTGGAGCATTTGCTGTATGAAGGGACACTGGAGCCAAGCTCAGGGTGAAAATTCATCTCTGATGGTGAAAGGATGACTTAATTCTCCAAAGATTTAGTAGCTTTCTGGAATTGTACGTGTCCTCTGTATTTTGCCTCACAATTGTCTGCAGAGTTTTTGTGAAGGAGAACCAGGAGTGGGAAGAAGATTATAATGCCCAGATTTTTAGAGGCTGATGGTACAAAGAGTGGGATTGTGGAAACAGAACAGCTCTTTCAGATATAAAACATGATAAGCTGCATCAGCATAATGATGCTCAGTAGAAGCAAGTGAGTAGCAGAAAAGGAATGTAATTTCAGTTATGCCATAAATTCACTTTTGGCTGGCACAGACATCTGTCAGAGGGCAGACAGAATTTCCTTCCTAACCTTAATGAAATATAAGCACTCTGGTTTTAATTTGCAATTGGCATTTCTTCTTTGGTGCAGCAGAGGTTGGAAGACACCTTCCCCCTTTTTTTGGTATGAAGTTTATTTGCCTGGAAGCATTCATCTGTTTGTATTATTCATACCCTGCTTTTATATGACATGAATTTCCTGTGATGATCTCATGATGTTTACAACATTCCTTGTCATGGTATAAACAGAGCTTGATGCCTTTTTTGCATGTTTGGGTGTGGTAGAGAATAGCCACAGGCGAACTGCTGCTCAGGCATATCCAGGGAGCCCAGGGAGTCTCAAGCCTAAAGTCAGCTTGAGGCTCATTTCAGGTGCAAGGTAGATCCTTTGCTAGTACCATCAAGCTTGAGGACTGTCTCCACAGAGTTCCAGGGGGATTTAAACAGTATTGGGAAAAGATAAATTAATAATGAGCATGTGGAAAATAAATTTAATCTACTGTTGATTACTATTACAGGTACTACAAAGGAAACAGTCATTGAGGAAAAAATCAGGAGTGTGCAGGGCTGTTGTGTACACAAGAATTTTTACTGATCTTAAATAGATTTTTTTGCCAGTATAACTACTAAAAGCATGAGTAGCTCTTTCATACTCATAAAAATGAAAATAAGATATTTCAGACTGTCTAGTGACATTTGGTAATGTATTTGGGGCTATCAGAATGTTTTCAGTTGGAGATCCTCACTGTAATTCACCAAAGTTAATAAATTATAGCGTAGAGTTCTCCGTGTGATTTACCCCAGATTTACGGATGAGGAAGGGTGAGGCACAGGATTATTCAAAACATATACAAAGTTCTCAGAATCTACCTTTTTTTTTTTTTTTTTTTTTGTTCCTAATCTCTTGAATAGGGGTAGCCATTGGACTCTGAGGCCCAACAACCATGCAGTGAATTCCTGTCCTTTAAGTGCAACTACAGTAGCTTGTCCAGGGATATGTTTGAAAGCAGCTTTCTATTTTATTTTGTTTTTCAGATTAGAATTGTAATATATTCATGTGGCTAAAGAGTTTCCACCTGGTTTGGGTCTCCTTTCATTGACAGCACTCCAAATCACAGATTTAACAACAATCTTTAAATCCCCTTCATTTCTCCTCTGTGTTTACTGCAGAAAAGGTGCTGCTGCTGCTTAGATTGTTCCCCCAGTCCAAGACAAAGTGACTTTTAGAGTGGCACAGAGGGTTGCTGGAGGCAGAAGTTATTACAGAATAACTTGCTGGGTAGACAGCATAAACAGGTCACCAGTCTGTGAAACTCACTGCTACATCATTATCACCAAAGGGCAAGGATTTAGGGAGACTCCAAGGAGACCAGGCATGCATGTGTATGAATTGGGCCACCAGACCTGTCATATGAGTGCAAATATTGCCACAAGTTCTAGGAATTAAGGCAACACTGGATTCAGGATTTAGGATTTAAGTGCACATCAGATTTGGAGATTTACCTGGGTTCCCATTATCTTGAAGAGATTTCCAGCAGAAGCTTCTTCTTTCGGGCACCGTCAGTGATCATCCCCAGCATGCTTCCCAAAGGGAATGTGCAGATGTTTCTCAGTCTGATATGCATAACCTTGCTAAAAACAAATTGTTGAACTCATACAAAAATATTTTAATCCTACGTGCCCATCACGAATCCAAAACATAGCCTCACACTAGCTCCTGTGAAGAAAGTTAACTCTATCCCAGCCAAAACCAGGACATCATTGAAGCTGAAGAGCTTCACAGCCCCAAATCCCTAACAGAAGGGATTATATCTGAATCGGCCCTAGATTGAAACTCCAGTTTCACATTCTTCCTTCATCTGAGCTATCAGAAGTCCTCATTCATATGTCAAAAGTCAATTTCTGCAATGTGTTTTGGCATCTCTTTTTTTTTTTTTTCACTCAATACAGCTTCCAGACATGGCTGGTTTTTCTTAGTTGATGCTTATCTTCTCAGGAACTCTAATTAAAATTAGAACATCTTAATAATGGAGTTGCTTGTGTAATTTTTGTCTGCAAAATAAATTACATTTAAGTAGGCTATATCATCTTGCTGCTTACTGATGGCATTTTTTTTTTAATGGAACTGCTAGATGAACGTCTAATCATTAATTCAACTGAGCCAAGGTCTTTATTTTTAATACTTTCTTCCAATGTTGAATGAAGGAAAGATAACATTACAGAATTTCTGGGAGGTCTGAGACTCCAGTTTTTACCTGGTGCATGGCTTTAACAAGGCTTTTAGCAAGGTTTAGACTACCATCATGGATGTATTAGCTTAATCCTGACTGTAGTAAAATAGGATTTAGTGCTGCGCTGTACCTTCGTAGCAAAGTTGGAGTAAACAGGATTTGTGTGGGTAGGTATCTGAAAGGAACAGCTGCATAACAGATCTACAGTCACTTGTGGAGCCTGTGGGCTGCAGCATCACAGGGGGATTTGGGCTCTGGTTTCAGGCAGGGGAAGAGCTGCCGCTCAGTGCCCGGCTCAGGCCAGCCTCCTTCTCCAGGACATGAAGGAATAGGCATGGTGCAGTAGAGCTTGGCCAGCCCAGTGGGCACCACTTTTTTGTGCTGGGATTGGAGAAGCTGAAGAGATACGTTAAGTCCTTTTCCTTGATCACTGGAATGTGTTAAAAACTGTCATCCAAGTTTTTAAATCCTTTGGGCAGAGGTTATGTAAAATCTATTGGTCCCCTCTTTACATTTGTCAGATCTAATGTAGGAAAAACAGGAATGGTAAGTATTTAAGATCCCTTCCAATCCTAACCATTCTGTGGTTCTATATGACCAAGGCATAGGGGTTGTTCTCACACAGGTGGGAAGTGGAAGGAAGGAATTAGACAGACCAAGTGCTGGGTGTTCAGACTGGTGGCACTGCTAAGGAAGTGAGAAGAGGAGAAGAATTAATCCCATGCCACCTCGGTACTGCTTAGAAAACTCAACCCAGAAGATTTTTGGGTTTTATGACATCTTTATTAATAATTATTCTGAATTTCATAGTGTCCTGAGTGCGCTGGGGAAGGAACCAGTGGTGGTTTTCCATATATTCTGTAGGCTAAAACTGATGGGCAGGTAGGATTAAAAGATTTTTGTATGAGTTCAATAAGTAAAGTAGTGCTTAACCGCTTCCTACAAACTGCTGGTCTCCAGGCAGACCTGCACAGCACAATCACCTTGCCTGACTTATTCCTCTCTTCTCCCCAGAAATAGGTAACTTCATTGGTTGGTCCTTTGGATCACCTGTCATTTTAATGTGCATGATTAATTTAAATACTCGTGTATTTTATTACAATTGTAAAGAGTGCTGCATTGTCAAAGAAGCTGTGCCTTTGAAATGTGGGCTCCCTTTATGATTGTTTCATTTGTGGATGTACAGTTATATCACCCTGTTAGTGTGCAGGAGATGCAAGTGCCCTGCTTGCCCGCCTCTCAGTGCATGGACTTGTGCTCCTGCTCCTGCTGGGTGCTGGAGTCCCTCAGCCAGGTTCACTGGGATGGTGCCTGCATGAGACTGCACTGCTAGTGGGTTGGTACTGGCAGGGCCAGGACTGGAGCGTGGTAAATCACTGGGAACACGGAGTCACCCTGTAGCTCAAATCCGCCCCTGGAAGTGGAACTGAACCCAAACCATGTGGCAGCCCTGGGAATCAGCCATGTGCCTGTCCCTGCAAAGGCAGCATCCAGCATGTCCTTCTCCTTATGCTTCCCTCCTTGAAGGATTGCTTCGTTAGGAGAGGGTTGCCTGACAGCAGCACGGGGCTCCTTCCCTCACCCCCAGAGCAGCATTGCTGTTTGCACCCAAAATAGCCCCAAGCCCAGACAGGAACCACATTTCTCCACACTAGCTCGGATCCTGGAAACAAGGACAGTCTTGAAATGAGTCTTATAGCCCTCTTTGTGGGTAGGTTTGATTTAGAAGTCCTTGCACATGTGAAGGAGTAGACGATGGCATGGAGGATCTGGGAGTTGAAGGCTACCTGAAAAAGAAGTATGGGCTTCCTATCACACCCCTCCCTTAGAATCAAGTCAGACAAGGGGGGATTAATCACTGACTTGCAAAGAACCTTATTCATCAGGTTAGCGGTGAGATGTGATTTTGTTCTTCAGGAATTTGGTATGCTTCATACGTCTACTTCTGACTCATGTTCTTTGTGTTCAGTAGGAATTCAAGTGGTAGATGGAAAAAGTGAAACGGGGAGGTCTTTACCAAAAAGTTGAAAAAGGCAGAAAAACTGAAGGTTTGAACTTCCTTGGAGGCTATTCCTTTAAGCCAATATTCAGGGACATGAAATAGCAGGGAGTTACTGATATCAACCCCAAGACTCTTTTAACCCACTGCACAGGTTCTAGCTCTGTGCAGAGAAATTATGCATGGTCTTCTCTAGGTGAGATGTGTATTAGAGGCACACAGAAACTTCAGTGAGAACTGTCTGGAACTGTTAACATACTTTGCTTTCTGGCATGCCCATCCCTTAGACCTTTGCAAACACACAGAGTATTCATCTGAGGATGCAGAGATATGTATTCCAGCAAATCTGTTATAGTATGCAGTGGATGCTAAACAAGAAATTCTTGAACAACTGGAGGTGGGAGGTCTTCAACATTTTCCATCGTAAATGTTAATGTATGTAGCAGACAGAAGAAGTATTATATAAAAAGTTAATGCTTTCAGATTTTTTTTTGTGCTGACTTATGGCAAAGAGGCCAGTATTTGCATTATTTCTGTGGTATTTTTTTCATAAGGGAGGGGTGAAAGCAAAGAATAAAGAGATTTCAACTTGAAGCCATTTGTTCCTGTGAAAGTATGATTTAAAGTGAAAACCTTTTTAAAAGTAGAAAGGGATGAAATCAAGACCTGACAAGGTAGAAATATTTTTTTATTATAAATAAAACTTCCAGTTAGAGATAGGTATGCTTGAATTTTTCTGAAACACTTTTTCTATCACAGCGACCACTGTAAAATGCTAAGTTTTTCTACATTGATTGTGAGGGTATTGTCACTTTATGTGGCCCCAAAATATTGCAAATACCTCACAGAAAAGGCAGAAGACAGGCCCTCTGCCATAAAGACTCTACTGTTTAAAAGTGAGGCTTACATTAACTGTTTTAACAGATAACAAATAATTTTCTAAACCATTGTCTGTAGTATATCTGAAATTTTAGCCATGATAAGCCCTCAAATGTTTTCCTGAAACACGTAGTGGAGCATAAATATGATGTAAAAGATCTATCCTGAGAAGACAAACTTGTTTATGGGTACACACTGAAAGAGGTTGTAATAAAGTCTTAGTCTATCCTGAGAAGACAAACTTGTTTATGGATACACACTGAAAGAGGTTGTAATAAAGCCTTACTCAAAGCTCCTGCATAGACTCAGACTGTGGGCAAGTCTCCTACGTATGCATGAGTCAGGGAAATATATTGCCAACTGTGAAAAGGTGAGCAACACTTGCAATCTCTCTCTTCCAATTTTCTCCTGTAATGTGGCTGCAGCATTGTCCTCCATAACAGACTCTCTTTCTTAATTTCATTATTATAAAGTACCTCTGTAAACCAAGAAGTTTCATGCTGACCTTCTGCACAGTGGCAATGAGATCTAAGAAAAACCTAGTTCCTGTCTTTGATTCAGTTGCTTTTTGTGTTCTGGTAGGGGTTGTTCCAGCCGTTTTCCAGGAAGTTGTATGTATATCAAATATGTTAAGATCGACAACTGCAGTTTAGATAACGTATTATGCAGTTTCCAAAATTCATAGCTAAGTCAAGGAGGCCCATGTCCCAAAACAGCAGAAACAAACAAATCCAAGTCAAAAGCACATACAGTCTTCATGAAAGCAGAAGGTGCATTTTGCTTCGGACAGCTGAGTAACACAGTGTGGGTCATGGTGCCACCCTTCCTTACATGCCACAAGACATCACACTCGTTTGGATGGAAAGACCCACTGTATGCTCCTGACTGGTGTAGACTCTCAGTTGCCTCCAGAAGTCTCTCAGCTACTTGAGACAGGGGTTTACCAAGGTGTGATTGTATGTCAACTCAGTTATTTTAAGTCTACATCTCTTGATCCTTCATGCTTTGTATTTTTTGTGTGGATACAGTGCTTAAAAATGAGTGTGGTCTGAAGTTGTAACCAGAGTTCTGCATAAGGCCAGTGAAGCATACTCCTGCCGTGTTGCTGTTGAGGGGTGTCTGTGCTGCTAATGGCCAGTCTTTCAATAGCAAAGATGCCTCTGAGGAGCAAACAGGGGTAAGTCACCATTACTTTGTCATTGTACACAGAGGCAGAGAAAGCTCTATAGGTTACTGGATGCTGTATATTGAAAGCTTAAATTGAGGCCAGAATGGGTAAAGTCCTTGTGATTTCTCATGTTCTGACCATATTAGTGAATTATGTGAAGAGGGATTCAATTAGTCCTTTGAAGTTGCATATCTTCTTAACCCACTGGAACAATTCTTGATTCACAGTCCCTCTGTAAGCCAGTGTTCATAACTTGAGTTAACCTTAGGAGATTGTGTTGGGTTCCTGTCCAGAACATCAGAAACTTCAGAATGGGATTTTCCAGTTTTGGAAACAGGCATGTGATTCCATTCATTGTGTGCAACAGTGGCCTCAATCCTTTTTCTCTGAGTGAATTTGCATTCCTGGAAACTTACATGATGAGGTTTTTTGCTCAGTGTGAACACAGAACAGGTGAGCCTGGCTACAGGCCATGAATGTCAAAATGAGATGCTTAAGTGAAATTAAACACAGTTAGTAAAGGCTGTAACGGATATTTATGCT
This sequence comes from Pterocles gutturalis, assembly GCF_000699245.1. Taxonomy (NCBI): domain Eukaryota; kingdom Metazoa; phylum Chordata; class Aves; order Pterocliformes; family Pteroclidae; genus Pterocles; species Pterocles gutturalis. The sequence continues at coordinate 8,335 of NW_010100609.1, read as the reverse complement.
GTCTTATTCAACCCTGTAAATAAAATATGCAGATGTAGGGCATGTAGAACATACATCCATAGTGCACTCTACGACTTTGTGGGCACATCCATGGAGATCTATAAGCCATGCCAAGTGGAAAGAGATTTATAAATGTAAAAATTGTCTAGTGGCACAATCTCTCTCCCTAAACTTCTTTTTCTGCCCGCTTTGAGGAGGTGTATCTGCAAAATATGGTATTTCACCTTGAAGTGACAGACTGCCAACTGGATATGCTATACACCATTCCCAAATTTGCTTCCCTCTGCATCCCATAATAAGCCCTATGCCCCTTTAGGCAGTATCCCCTATATTTTGCATGGCTGTTCAGGAAGAAAGTTTCTTCCCCTCAGCTCTTTATGTGTTTCACACCAGTGACAGTAACTTAATCTTTTCCTTCGATGGAGCACTCATTGTGCCGTGATTTCACTGATTAAGTTACTTGGGTTCCTCTACCTATTGTCATTCCTCTGATCTTCTCCAGGTCTTTATATTTATTGTGATAAAGCCTTTAGTCAGATAACCTTACACCCTCATTTTTCATTCTTTATTTTTTTCCATTTTTTGAGGTGTAGCTTTTTTATAACAATAGCCTTGGTATTCCTGGGTCAGTCACTCTCAGACCAAATAAAATTAGCAATCTGCTGGCGGATGCCAGTGGGTAACTAGGCTGTCTTGAATCCTTCTCCTTCCCAGGAAACATTGCCGTCGGTACCACTTGGGTTCATCATTTAAATAAAAAAATTAAACTCTCAGGTTCTTTAATGTTCCCAGAAGGAACAACTTAGAGCTGTCGAGGCATACTCTGGGTTATGGTGAAGGCTTTAGGCCTTTATCCTCTTCTCCTAGACTGTAAAACCAGAAATATGTGTCCTGTCTTAATGAACATGTGCCCCCAGAATACCTGGATTTCTTAGAAGAGCAGGAAAGTCTGCTCTATGAGTTCTTTCTCAAAATTTCTCCTTTTGGAAAAAGTGTAGCACCATGGTCTGGTTATTCCAGCATCGCTACTGCAGAAGTTCGTATTTGTAGCTTCCAGTATTGCAGCTGTTCATGCCTTCATCTGCATTTTCAGTACTTAGAGAGACAATAGTAAGGAAAAAAAAGTCTGTGTAGGAAGCACGTTTTTACAGATCTGTTCAGATTTAGTGTTCAGTTGGAGTAATGAGGAACAGATGAATGTTAACAACAAGGTTTTTGAAGTCCCCTTTTAGTGAAGCAGCTTTGCTTGGAGCAGTTGTCCACAGTGCCTTTAGAGACAAGTGGACATACTCAAGGTGGTTTAGATAAACCACCAGATAAGCCGGTGTCACTTAAGCTTTACTCACCACCAGAAGAGAAGTTTGTGCCAGTTTGGTTGCTCTTAGCAGTTCGTGTTTGGGTGTCTTCTGTTGCTTGATCAAAGAAAAATTTCAGTTTCTGTTGGCTTTATGCAGTGCTTTAGCACACTGTTTAGCACACTATATAGACCAGGGGTGACCAGATTCTTCCTCTTAATACAGGGGTCTGATCCAACTTCCTGGTGTGTGGGACTGCGCTGATTAAACATAGGTTATTAAGAGATGTAGCTCTTCTACCACTCGATTTGTGCATTTCAGTGTTGTTTACTGCTGCTATTGATCCCTGACAGCTGGTTTGCATCCCAAAGACATTAGGTTAGTACTAGCTATGGGCTTGTTATTCCTCTTTTTATTTTGTCACGGACATCTCAAAGGTTGATGAGGGAGGTGACAGGCTGAAGGAGTAGGGGCTACACGTACTTATGAACTGGATGTTCTTGTGATTCCTGCCTTCATGGCAGAAGGATGTGTCAGTCCTTTCTCCCACAAGTGTCTCCATAACTTCAGTTTAAGCCTCAGAGAATGCTGCCACTGAAAAAGCTCCTTAGCAAAATCTGTTTATTTGGGGTAAATGCATGCCTCAGTGAAGTCCAAATTTAAGTCTAAATGCAGCATTCTTAATTTACTACCTGGCATAAAACCATGCACAAAGAGATACGGGCTCAGCTGCAATTAAAATTAATATCAGAAGATAGCTGGGGAGATAGTATTAAGTTCTGCCTTCCCATCCAATGAAACAGCCTTCCCTGACTTCACTTCAGAGGTCTGAGTTGGCCCATGCTAGCTGATTTGAGACCACAGAACAAAGGGAGTGTGGATCCAAGCCACTCACATGTACTCAGACCACGTTTTACAATTCAGTATGCTCTGGTTTTTTGACATTTTAGAATATTCTCATTTGCTAGAAGTGCATAGGCGTTGCCTAGCTGCTCAGATTTAGGATTGTAATGGCACTGCTTGAAAACAGGCAAAAAAATAATCTGAAGGAAAGTCCTGAAAGGATCACATATATGAGGTCTGAAACTCAAGCTATAGCTGAGTATATAGGCTATAGCTGTCGAGAATAAGGGGGAGACTTCCTGTCTGGGCAGACTATCCCTATTAACTTAGCATGAGGCTTCTTACCCATTTCTCTGAAGTAGCTGGTGATGTCTGCAGCAGAGATGTGATATTGGAAGATGGATGGACAACTCAATTAGTCCCTGTATCCGCTTCTTACATTTCTGCTAAAATGGTGTTTGCATTTACTGGCATTCAAGGACAGGCTGCTGTCCTGAAATGGACACATTCCTCTAAGAGACATAAATTGGGTAAGACAGAGCAGGGAGAGTCCATCCCAGTTTATGTATTTGTGATAAGCTTTTGCCAACAGTGAGATTTTCCTTTGTTTTTTTCTAATTTGTATTCAGCGTCTTTTTCATTTGTGATGGAAGAATGATCCCATATGAAGAATTCAGTACTGGTCACTCATTTCACAGCTGTGGCCATGGTTTTCTTTCTTAATAATGAATGTAATTATCGCCAGTGAGGCTTGTTTGTGGTGGGACTTCACAGCTTGGATAGCTTGCACCTTTTCTATCTCATGGGCATGGTACATTTTTATTTTTCCGTTTGCTAAGATAGCTACAGTTATCTTATTGCTTTAAAAAAAACTGACAAGTACTAGCATTAAAATTAGATTACATTACTTTAAAATAATAAGGTCGTCAACAGCAAAACTGTTTGGGGAAAAGGAAATGTCAGAATAAATAGCCAGTTTTCACAAAGACAACAGACAGATGGTTCACTCATTAGCGATAGACTCCTGAGATGCCCTCTCCTGCTTTTCCTTTATTCTGTAGCTGAGCACCCTACTGTTTGGTAGATCAGCGTCTGAGGAGCCAGTTGCTGGTCTTTAGGAAGTTTAAATTGAATCCTGTGATGCACAGTATTCAGGAGGGCATGGGGTGCACTGGTGTCTTTCCATTAGATGAGTAGGGATCATCTCTCCGGTGGAAAACCCCTGAGAATCCAGCAAGAGCTTCAAGGGCCCAGGCCAGCGTGGGACTGATGTCAGACTTTGGTCTGCAGATAAAATGGAGGAATGTTTTGCTGTTCGTGTGATATGGAGATTACAGACGTTTGCAGGATTGTGCATTTCCCTACCAAATGACATGGTTGACTAATACGTTCTCTTGCTTTTCCAGAAGTGGCTTGGAAGAACTGGTAGGACATGGAAGAGCGAGTTTAGTTATGGACTACATCAGCAGTGGCTGGGGCAGACTTTAAGTAGCCTCATTAACTGTTAGAATCATAGAATTATAGAATATCTCGAGTTGGAAGGGACTTAATAAGGATCATTTAAGTCCAACTCCCTGCTCCTCACAGGACTACCTAAAAGTAAACCATATGACTAAGAGCGTTGTCCAGATGCTCCTTGAACTCTGACAGGCTTGGTGCCGTGACCACTTCCCTGGGGAGCCTGTTCCAGTGACCGACCACCCCCTCAGTGAAGAACCTGTTCGTAGTGTCCAGTCTGAACTTCCCCTGATGCAGCTTGGTTCTGTTGTTGGTCACAGTGTTACTTAAAAGTATAAATCTGGTTTATGTGTTTATTGTTTCTTACTGGCAGATAGTTCTTGCTGCTGTCATGCTGCTCTCTCCACTGCCACAAGTCCCTGGTTGCTCTTGCTTTTGTCACGATGTTGACCTTGCAACTGATCTTTTCTTGGGGCCTCCCCTAATGCGGTTTTCCAGACCACAGACCTTTTTTTCCCAGGGCTAGACCTTCCCCATGTATGCATTTCTAGATGAAGGGAAGAACTGTTTGGGCGTGGGGGGGTGTCTGAACCTTTGCAGCCTGTCGCACTGGGATTTGGACCCTGCAAGTTCTTGGGAAGCCACTGGTACCAACTAGTAGAAGTGACTTGAAAAAAACTCGTCCACCCAAAGCAGCCTTTATGGTTTCATATCCATCAGTGGAGGTGACCAGTGATGTGCAGGGTTCCCGGGGGAACATGCTCCTGTTCCCCCTGATGGCATGCCTGTTTCTCTGCATGAGTCTTCATACCAGCGGCATCCTCTTTTACTGAACTCAACACACTTCTCTTTTTGAAGGTCCTTGTCTTTTGTCAGAGCTTAAAACAGGGAGATCTGAAAGGGTCTGACTGCAGGACTGCAGCTAAGAAGTAGCTCCTCAAAGCTATAAACCTGGCTGTTGTGTTTTGTGGGAAATTTCTCATCTATACTGCATTTTTTTACTTTTTTTCTTCTTCTTTAATGCTTTATGTTCAAGAAGACATCGGCATAGAATCACATAGAGGAACAGAACTGCAGACACTGACCATAAAGGTGAAAAACTGCCACATTCCTGGTTTGACAGAGCTTTGAACCAACTTCATCTCTGTTGGCAGCAGCTGTATTGTGGCTGGCTTATGCCAAGTTGCACCTATTAACACCAATGCTGAATTTGGCTCATTTCCAGGATAGCTGTCGTAATGTGAAATGACATATGTGTTTTCAGTGTGGGAGAACATCAAAGGGAATGGAAGAATAAATTATGACTGCTATTTGTGTAACTCTGAAATCATCTGAGATATATTTATTTGCAATACCTGTCTGCTTTTTAAGTTATGCCAAATTATGCACAGATTTTATCCCATAATAATAGAGTTTTTCTAAATGCAATGTATGGTAATTACACAATAGCTATCAGCTGATCTTTTAATTTCTATTGCCTGGAGAGTAATCAAGTGACCTTAACTGTAGCTTCTATTCTACATATAATATGCAGATCTTTTAAAAACCTAGATTTGAAGATTAATCCTTGCAAAGATTTAATCCTTGCAATGATCCTGTGAGGTACATATGTGAGCAAACTGCAGTCCAGAAATTAGATTATACAAAAATTGGTGTTAAACTAGAACTCAGCATTCTTCTTTACCACATCCTTGCTTGCATCTCCTGCTTCAGTTGTCTATTTATCTCTGTGGGGTAGAAATACAGCTGTAAGAGAATTCCGAATTGTGACCTCTCTTGCAGAATAATCTGCTTGTTCTGCTCCGAAGTGGCGGTAGTCTCAGGGCATTTTTCCTCCTTTTTCTATGTGTCTGCCTGACCTTTGCAGCTGAACTTTCAGACTCTGCTGACTGTGCAGCCTCTTAAAGGCTCTGCAAGGAAGTCTAAATATTTTAGTGGTTGTTCGCATCATAAATGCCCAATTGTAGGGAAGAAGAGAAAAATCAGTATTTCTTTTCTTCATTTAACAACTTTTTACCACTGTGTGCAAAGATCCAGGCCTGTATGCACAAACATCCAAGAGTAATGAGGTTTAAAACTCATGGTTTGAAGAAATTTGCATCAACAGTGTGGGCGCTGGGCCAGTTTTGTTGCCAGTTATCTTTTTGTTTGGGGTACTGCAATGTGCAGCTAATGTGTCATGTGGGAGAAGACAAAGAGTCTGAAATTTCAGCTAATCTCTCTGTGGTGACACACTTGCAGATAGGAAGGCAACATCATAAGGAAATAAAATTACAAAATTAAAAAATTGCCAGAAGAGCTGAATATACCAGCCTATCTCTAATTTGGGAGCAGCCATCTGGCAGTATACTACCAAGCTAGTATCCTAAGAAACACCTCAAAATTGCAGGATTTTCTACATTAAGGTTATTTTGTTTTCATTTTTAGAAGACTGGAATAGCCAAGTAAAAATGTAAGAGCTAGCAATGATGTTAAAAACTGTAACCCCTTAGGTGACATTGTTGCACCGTTGTACCCAGAATATTGATTCAGAAAAGGACTAGTTGGTTTTTAGGTTCTGTTTTCATGATCAGTGGTTGAGGAAAAAAAAAGAAAAAAAAAAAAGGCTTTTGAATCAAAAGATCTGAATAGGAACATTCAGACTATAAAAGCCTATATGCATTTGCATTCATTGTTAAAAACCAGCCAAAAGGAAAATACTGCTTCTGCAGATTATTCCCGCATTAGACCCTGTGTAGTTTCTTGCTGTGACATATATCCAGAAGTGCTGTTCTGTGCTGGGAATGTGCTAATGCAATGGCAGCAGTGGGGACGTCGCTCCCTCCACGCAGCGTGCAGGGACACCTGGCATTGCTTCCAATCTCCAACACTTTTAATATTAAAACATTATTTTTCTTAGGAAAATCAGAGTCCTCTGGCTTCTATGGAGAATACTATTTCCAGAAAAATTTGTGAGGAAGAGCAGTTGGCTCAAGGGAAAGCTTGTCAAAGCTGCTTTTTAAAACATCTAGTAGAAGTACAATCAGCTGGTAGCCTGGAGTGTTTTCAGCAGAGTATTTACAGACAGTAATTGCATGGTTTCAAAAGTCCCTTCCCTTCTCACAGCTCTTACCCTGGTCTTAGCTGTTTAGCGTTGGCCAGTGAGCATCCTTCCATTGCAGGTTGATTGTGGGACTGAATATTTCAGCCTGGGGTCTTAATGAATATGTGTAGCATTCCTTGTGGGAACCATACAATCCTACATGTGAGTTTGCAGAGAGGCTTGCTGGTTAAATTCACACTTATTATGAAAAGCCACACAGAAGTTAGAGAGCAGAGGAAAGAAAGAAGCGCCTAAACAGAAGAAAAGCTGGGCCAGAGGGGAGCATGTCATTCAGAGGAGCCGTGTGAAATCTGACAAGTGTGCATAAATATTGGGCCTCCCCATAATAGGGCTGTGATTCTGCAGTTCATACTGGAGTGAGGTCAGTGGGATGCCTTGTGTGACTAATAATGAACCACTCACATCAGTACATGCAGCACAATTTTGGAGCCTGAACAGCTTTGAATACTATAGAGTCACTTTGCTCTGCAGAAATAAAAATGGCTATTGAATTTTGGTTGTAGGTTGGGTAGGGTTTTTTACTTTCTTATTATTTTTTTGTCTTATTTGGGAATAGATAGCTTTTTATTTTACATCTCAGTAGTGCTGAATGGTGTTCAAAAAAATTTTTTTTAAAGGGAATCCCTGCTGAATCATTTGGAAGGAACGTAGAGCCACTTATTTCATTTTGCAGTATCTGCAAGTCATTGCTGGAATCATAGCAACAAGTGATACAGAGCGTACATAATGCTGTACAGGAGCCCAGTAGCAGAAAGCAAGGTTAAAAAAAAAGAAGTATCTTCTTCAAGCACATGTCAGAATCAATCTACTATTCCTAAAGTGTGAGTAGTTTTATTGTCTGAAAAGTGGGAGGAGATGTCAGATAAGTATATGCCTTCTAATAAAATTGATAATTTATGCCTCTTAGAATTTAAGGTTGCAGCAAGTTTTCACTTTAGTTTTTGTTATAAGGGTAGACTGCTTTGGCTAAAACCTGCCATTTTTATGTTGACAGTTAGGGAAATGAATAGGCAAAGTCTGAAGAAGACTCATCCAAATGGGTTTCGGTTCCAAGTCATTAAAAATAATTATCTCAATTAGAGTTTTATTTTGCTTAACTCTAGATCTACTTTTGCTTCAAGTTTCTTTGTCTCCTGGGTCACAAACAGCTTTTCCCAGTTTTCCCTGTAAATGAAAACGCAGTAGAAATTCATACTTCAGTTATATGCAAAATAAAGAGAAGATAACAAAGCCAGATTAGGTGTCGTTCAAGGGCGTTTGGGGTGGCCAGGAAGAGCTTTTCTGGCGTTAACACTGGTGAGCCAAGTAGCAGGAGGATGGGGGGGGACGGGACATGGCAGAGAGAGAGGGATAGCGCTGTGTGCCTGGCTGCGATGCTGCTGGCTGGTGAAGAAATTGTATGGAAGGGTGCATGCTCGTGTGTATGTGCACATCTGTGTGAGAGAGCACATGAGCACGTGGGATGAAGGTTTCTATGTTTCACTGAGCTCCTTTTTTTTTTTAGAGCTTTTATAACTTCAAATCCCTTTAGTGAATTTGCAGATATGCAAATGTTGAACAGTTGATATGTTTCCGGCTATTTGTGTACACTGCAAACTTTTGCCTGACTTTTTTCCCGCTTTGTTAATTTTGGGGG
>NW_010100608.1:10124-10831 GCF_000699245.1 Pterocles gutturalis | reverse complement strand
GAAACTGCTCACCACTGGATGACCAAGGCCCAGCCTGTTGCTGGTTAATGATCCCAGAGCAGAGAAAGTCCCAAAATCACAATCCCAGAAAAGAGAGAAGAGCTCAAGAGCCCCAGAGAGAAAGCTTCTGGACAGATCCTCAAGTATACACTGAGCATGATGTGCATGATATGGAACATACCACTGGCCAATATGGGTCTCAATACTAAACCTAAGGTCAAATCCTAAACCAGAAATTGTGGGCTATGCTCCTTCCCAGATTCTTGTGCACCTGCACAGTAGCAAAGCATGGGAAGTAGAAAAGTCCTTGACACTGTCCTGGCAACAACTCAAAACATCAGTATGTTATCAACATTTTTTCTCAGCACAAATCCAAAACATAGACTCATACTAGTACTATGAAGAAAATTAATTCTTGTCCCAGCCAAAACCAGGACAGATTTATGTACCTGACTCACAAAAGTCTACTATATTTCAAAAGCAAATGTTGTCATGACACTAATACTTCCATTTAAATCAGGAGGGTACGAAAGAAATCTGCTTGACAAAAATCTATAGGAGCTAAAAAGAATTTGTGGTTGCTGGTAGAATTTAACAGTGACACACACAAACTTCCAGAAAGAAGCAACAAAGGCAACTAGAATGCTACAAAAGATACATGGTTTTGTTCCTTGCCTGCAGGGTGTTACGCCTTTTTAATAACCGCT
>NW_010100608.1:0-10114 GCF_000699245.1 Pterocles gutturalis | reverse complement strand
TTGAGATAGAAAATTGAAATACTTAGAATGTTTTCTATTCATTTTGCAAATGAAATGTTACTGACTCACTTTATCAAAAAAATTCAATACCTTTTCTTGTAATTGAGTTACAGACTGAGCTTAAATAGTCATTTTATTGACATAGCAAAATAAGGACAGGAGATGTGATATTTTACAATTGTACCAACAGGGTGATAGCCTTCTATTTGTTAAATACTATCCTTTATATATACATCATAAGGAAGATAACTATATAAGAATGACCTAAACTATCAGGCAAGTTAGCCCCTTGGTTTCTGATGCATGTTTGCAGCTAAGGAATTACCATGTGTCAGTCTGCAACCTAGGTATTTTTGTGAAGTCCTATAGAATGACATACAAACCTCATGAAGTTCAAGAAGGCCAAGTGCAAGGTCCTGCACATGGGTCAGGACAATCCCAAACGTGTATACAGGCTGGATGACGAGTAGATTGAGAGCAGCACTGAGGAGAAGGACTTCAGGGTACTGGTGAATGATAAACTGAGTAAAGGGCTGGCAATGTGCGCTTGCAGCCAAGAAAGCCAACTGTATCTTGGGCTGCATCAAAAGAAGTGTGGCCAACAGGTCAAGGGAGGTGGTTCTCCCCTCTACTCTGTTCTCATGAGACCCCGCCTGAAGTAGTGCAGCCAGCTCTGGGACCCCAAACATAAGAAGGAAATGGACCTGTTAGAGCGGGTCCAGAGGAGGGCCACAAAGATGGTCAGAGGGCTGGAGCACCTCCCGTATGAGGACAGGCTAAGAGAGTTGGGGTTGTTCAGCCTGGAGAAGAGAAGGCTCCAGGGAGACCTTATAGCAGCCTTCCAGTACCTGAAGGGGGCTACAGGAAACATGGGGAGACACTCTTCATCACGGGGTGTAGTGACAGGACAAGGGGTAATGGCTTTAAGCTGAGAGAGGGTAGATTTATATTAGGTATTAGGAAGAAATTTTTCACTGTGAGGGTGGTGAGGCACTGGAACAGGTTGCCCAGAGAAGCTGTGGATGCCCCATCCCTGGAGGTGTTCAAGGCCAGGCTGGATGAGGCTTTGAGCAACCTGGTCTAGTGGAGGGTGTCCCTGCCCATGGCAGGGGGGTTGAAACTAGATGATCCCTTCCAACGCAAAGCATTCTATGACAGGATTATATGCCAAATAAATCAAACTTGAATCCTGTTATTAAAAAAAATAATAATAATTGCTGAGAGAGAACCATTTTTCAAATAAGGTTTTTTTCCCCTTCTTTAAACTTGAGTTTACTGAAATGTAGTATCTTTAGCCACTCTTCAGCTACACAGCTAGGTATTAACAGAAGTCTTGCCATCATTATGATTGCAAACAGATGTTTATATGTCTTTTTTAAACTAAGTATGGAAGGCCAATAAAGAGGAACTAAACCTGTTCATATTCAGCAGCATGACTACCTTTAAGGTTCCTCAGTCCGAGAAGAGAATCCAAAGTACAAAGGCAGAAATACAAAGTCAGGCAAATAAATTCCTTTCATATTTATTTTCATAAATAAAAGCAGGCATTTCACAAAAGCAGTCCAAAAATCTGCATTTCTTATTTGCTACAGTGACAAAGCAAAATGGATAATACCTAATTAATTGGATAATTAGGTGATTTTGGAACAATTTACCTGCAATAGCTACTGAATATTTTAACAATACATATGTCAGTGTTTATGATCCTGAGAGAAAGGTTATGGTTTAATGATAGTAATCAAAACTAGAAATCAGATCTGCCTTTTTGCCTGTGATAAACCATTATTTTAATAATTTCTAGAAGAGGTAAGGAGGTATAGGAAGTACAGAAGGACAGAAAGCAAACTCATATTGAGAAGTCAGTTATGAGTCTTCATATTTTTCTTTAATAATCATAATGTTTATCTGCGTGTTTTTCCCATTTCCAAATTTAATAGAACAGAATAAACTGTAAACTGACAAAGGTACTTCTGAAGTGTCAGAAGAAACAAAAAAGTTCCAGTCTTAATTAACAGAATATTTGCAAACTTCTGATAAATTTCATAATTATCAAAAAATTATTATAAAAATCATAATTTATTTCTGTTCCAAGATTACATGCAAAAGCAAAGCTTAAAGAAGAGAAATAATCAGATAATCCATTTAGTAATTTCACGCACATGTAATCTAGCCAGTGACCAGAATCTGTCTCTGGTTTTTTTTTTTAAATTTCAGTGAAAACTACAAACAAGTCAGGTTCACAAAACACATACTAGATCTGGAATATTGATCACTAGATCAGATCAGCCCTAAACCTCTTTTCATCATTTTGAAGTATCATCACCTTGATTTGGTTCTATTTTATAGATGGACAGAAACCTCAGATTTCCATATATTTCATGCATTAGTAAAAAAGACACAGCAAGCCACTCTTGTGACCAAACATAACTTGGAGAAAAGGGATAGAGGTGTGATATTTTGAAACATGGAAAACTAGACTTTTAGGAAAATGCTGTAAGACTGTGGAAGCAACCAAGCGTTGACAAATTGTCACAACTCAGATAATAACTTTGAACCCAATCTGCCAGATATGGCATTTGTCAAAAAGGCTGAAACTTTGTACCGATGAGACCACTTAGTCACAATACACCTCAGGAATTAGACCAGATACAGTAAGAGTTAATGTTATCTGTCAACAGCTTTCAAAATGAATGCCAGCAAGTGAAACATATGTACATATTTTAAAGCAAGTTGAAGCTGACTTGGTTTAAAATCTGCTTCACCTCAGTATTGAAATAATAATAAAAAGTAAGAAATAATACAAAAATATAAAACATCCCCTGACAAAAAAAACCCTGTGAACTCCACAGGCAAAAATGTTCTGCACAAGGCAGTTTGAAGATAGTTACAAAAGTAATTACACAGAAAAGGCTTCCTTTCAAGCATTTTTTTCATATCACTACAAAATGCACACATTTTGTTTCTTTACAAGAAAAGGAGGAAATTACAGTATATTCTAATATGCAAAGCTGCATAATGATAAGTATGACTATTTAAGAAGCTGCCCCAAATTTAAAAAATAAAAAAAAAAAGGTTTTTTGTGTTTAGTAACAAACTTATCAGAATACAAATGCATTGATTAAAGCATTTCATAATATTATGAGACAATACTAACAGCTTTTATATATATATGCGTACACACATATACATTTGTATACATACATATCACACATGCTACTTTTTCTTGCTGTTGGGTGAAAAAAGCTACGAAATGTGGGGAAGGGAGTATGACAAATATTGAGTTCCTCGAAGCTTTCTCAGCCTCAAAAGGATAAAGAGCTGAACACAATGTAGTTTATTGAATAAGTTTGATTTTTCTTCTGATGAATGGTACACACAGACACAAAAGCTTTTAAAAAGAAAAAGGACTACTACTTATAAAGTATATTTGGAAGTTGCAAAACATTTCTCAAAGCTACACGATATTTACAATCAAAAGTTACATCAAGACCCAAATCCTCAGCTTTTCTTCTAAGTCCATGATAACACTTGCTAACCACACTCTAAAATTATTTACTATCTCCATTTGGATTTTCTTGCCCAGAGCAGACAGTCATTTTCCCCCTCTAGTGTGCTCCCGTAACAAAATAGGAGGCAAAATGTAACAAGTTGCAACTTCTGTAATTCATCAAAGTGAGAGGAGCCCTATGTCATCCTCACAATGCTGTGACTTAGAGGAAGAAAACAACACATTTTTTTCCGTAATACTAATGTAATTTTGCAATAATTGTCACTGCCACTCCCTATCCTGAGAACTTCAGGTGTCGTACAATAGTGCAAGAGCAACTTGACCCACCACTGCCTAGAAGTAACAGTCCTTTTTTCAGTAACATTGGCAAACGATTGTTTTGTGATGCAGTAGGTAATGCATAAAATTGCAGACTACATCAAGCAGAACGATTTTTTTTTTCTCCTAGGTTTTGCTGATCATGCTTACAGCTTAAAATATCAGCCTTCAGATTTCATAACATACAAAATGAATTCTACACCTTCTCCTAATGTAGTCCTCAGCATTTTCTCCAAAGAACAGAACCAATCAAGCCACGAAATCATGCTACCTCCTACAGTAGTTCCATCTGAAGGTGAAAAGAAAAAAAAAAACACAAACCAAAAATACAACAAAAAGCCTTCTAACAATCACGCAAACACACATCCTAGTGCAATTATTTGATTCTGCCTTCCTCGTGTGCTAAGGAAAAAAAACACATAACTAATTTACTCAAAGTTACGTAAAGAGTCCAATGTTCTACTCACATTGAAACTAGCAAAGATCCTTACAGATACTGATAACTGGCTTTTAAGTAGAACAGACCACTGTCTTCAATTTAAAAAAACAAATTACACTAACCACAGTATTATCCTATATACAGCTTACCAGTCTTTCAAGACTTCTTGCAAGACTTCAAGACATTGTTTTTAAAAATCTTCTGTTAAGACATGGAAATTTAAGCAAAGAACTACGAAGAAAAAAACCAACAATCACACTATCTCCGTGTCAAAGCAACAGTAACCCTCGACTTTACTGACGTTAATGACATGTAACTTAGTCATCTACACAGGAGAGTGATTTTAACCACACTACAAAATACATCAGGCTACTGGAAAGAGCCCAGCAGAACCTGGTCTGACTTCATAGTTGGTCCTGACTAGAGGAAGAGCTTGGACCTCCTGAGATCCCTTCCAGCCTGAATTACCCTATGATCAAGGATGTGATCCTATGATCTGTGTCTTCCAGTTTACTGAAGATATAAAGACATGGATACTTGCCCTAACCAAATCTCCATCTTTTTTAGGTTTATTATACATAGACAGGCTTATGCTCAGATTTTGAGTAATTTCCACTAATTATAGCTAAAAGGATTGTCAAAGAAGTGGCTACTCCCCAATCCTTTTGCCTCCACCTCACCCCTAGTATAAGTCAAAGCTGTCTGCAGAATTGCTCTTTACTTTCAACAGCTGGACAGGCTGTCTGAAATATAGGGTAAGTAAGTCTCAAGGCATCATTCTCTAAACATAAAAGGCAGATCCATCCTTTTAAGCCAGTATCTCAAAGAAGCAAGACAAAGAAGCAAGTCCAAAAAATTTGCATCTGTGGGGAATTCATTCAGAGCAGGCATATCACCAAGAATGCTGATAAAATTCTCATGTAAATTTACTGTGCAGTCTGAACAATACAAAGAAAGCATTTCCCTCCCTCTTCTTCCCTGAACTGCTGTTAGCTTTTAACCCATCATTAACCATGTAAACCAAAAAGACAGATAAAACTATTTTTAAAGTTTAGCATAAAGTAGTTTATGATATCTTGACACAGTGGTGCCATTAAAAGCTTCATATGCAGATAAAAGCTACAAAATCAAACTCCAAAAAAAAAAAAAATAGAATGATTTCTGACAAAAAATGTAAAATTAAAATTAAAGATGCATTATTAATATAACCTCTCACTGGAGAATGCCAGAAAGAATTCTACTTATTCAAGGACACAATCAAACAAATTAGAGATGTGAATTGGAACATGACTCAATATACTATAGTCTTTCTTCCTGCTGCCAAAAAAAAAACCCCAACAATTCTATAGCATGTATTACCCAATGTTTTATCCCAGCTAGTTAAAAGTAGATTAACTGTTTTCTTAGTGTATTTCCTGTCACTAAGGTGATGATTCCCAGCTCAAGAGTCATGGCTCAACAGCATCGCAGACAAGTTTCAGAGGGTCACAATCAATCTGCCATGTTAAGTGAAAAAAGTCCTACTGTACGCAGAGAAGCATACCTACAGGAAAAAAAATCTTCATACTGAAAAGATGAGAATCATGTACTGGCATACAACAGTGCTTGTAGAAACTCACAGAATTTTCACAATAAGTGATTTGTTAATTCTGTTAATTTCTGTATTAGTCCCAAACAAATTGTAAGTTTCAAGCAGGCAAAATGAAGTTAGAGGATTTCTGTAATGGAGGATGGGCCAAAGACAGCAACCCTGCTTTCACACTCATAAACTGAATACCATGTTTCACAATTCTACAAAATAAAAAGTACCATTTTTATAAACTTCAGCACATGAGGAATACAGAGCACTTGCTGACAAGCTGTTAAGTGCTGCACTGCTACTGGGCAGCGTTACAACTAAGTGAAAAGCGTATTTTATTGGTTAATTATCATCTCTCATCTACAGTGCTCTATTTTTGAGTATTTGAGGGAAACAGAATACACGCCATATGTCATTAGGATATAACAAATGCCAGTACCATCCCATAGGTATTTCCAATCAAAAATCAGTCACATAAATAGCTCTCGGTAACTTAACTCTGGGTATTTCTTTTCTTGCATTCCATGTCCCTATGTCAGGACTGAACTAAGCTGTATCCATTATTAGCACTTTAACTCACTCCCCTTTTTGGTTATGAAAAATACAACAATCAACCGCAATTGTGAAGTTTGGTGCCAGAAGTAAGGACACCAAACTCAATTTTCTCCACAGAGTTAAACAGGCAGTGACAGTGAAAAATCCCTAAGAAGTCTGCCTATTTCCATCTACTATCATTTAAATGCTAGAAAAGCATCACCTGATTCATGTTAAGCTGTTTCTGTACTACAAACGCTTTCCTTTCTAAAACACTGAATTTCCACATTTGTGCTGGAACATAATATAAAGCTGCAACTTACAACTCCCTAAGGGAATCATGTCAATTGGCATTTTAAAAATTAATTCAGTGACCTACAATAATATGAGTTTCTTATGCACAATATTTGTCAGTAGGCAACATGGGAAGTTCAGAATTCATTTAGAGAGCCCAGGCTTTATAAAGGTAAGCAAAAATACTCTTGAACTGCTTCCTCTAACTTGGCAAGTGTATTATGGTGAATGATATGAAAGGGATCTGCATGCAGTACGGTTAATATCTAAAACAGGAAGGAAAAAAGAATAAAAACTCCTTGCAGTATATCCCATCTGGCTACATTATTGCCTGGTAAAACATTCAGAGCTTATGGAAATTTTTCAGATCTCCTGGAAACTATAGCATGGAAGGTCTCATACGCACCTGCACAGCTCATTTTTAGTTACCATAAAGAAAATTTGCAACCATAAGCAGGTCTTTGGGGACAGAAGGCCCCATCTAAAAAGGCTTAATATCTAATTATATCAGCACTCCCTCCTTCCGGTCTTACATTGCACTGAAATGTCAGAGGCAGCACTTCACTGAACGGCTTGTATAAATGAACCAAGCACAAAGAGTTGCCTCCATTTTCCTGGGGTTTGCTGTAGTAAGTACAACTTACCTTTAGAAACAGCTTTCATGAAGCATGTTATACTATGCACATGACTTTGGTTTATCAATAATACAGGGTTAGCATGAGACAGAGTTATCAAAATTAGGGTTTCGCAACAAATGCATATGAAAACCGAACAAGTTCTAAGCAAGGACGAGATACTCATACAATTATAATGCATTCAAATATGGGAATATTCAATATGCTCAACATGTAAAATGAAACCAAAACAATAAAGTCACATGAAGACAGAAGCAGAGTAGTCACCACTGAAACCTTAAGGAAAAAAAGTTACAACTTCTAACATCAAAATCCTGCTTACAAAGCTACTCTCAAACATTTAAATGACAGAGGCAAGAACCAATGCGTTTTGTAATGGAAGCATAATAGCTTACATCTGAACTACCTACATAAAGTGAAGTACCTACAGAAGCAACCTGCAAGAAGAGATTACTGTTCCATGAAAGGATAATACAGTACATATTGTCAAGTTTCCTATTTTATCATAGCACCTGAGGCAGCAAACAGTTCAGAAAGTGCTTCGTATGCAATTGTCATCTGTCCTTCAGGGATAGACTTTATTTCCAATCAGTAGTAAAAATATTTGAAATGGTGGACAGGTATTATTTTCAGTTCCTACAGAGCATTTACTAACTCTCCATACTTATCACTGGGCAAATATAACACTTCCCCAAGCAGGTAAGTAGAAAGCTTCTCCACTTGAATATTATTCTCCACTTTCTTCCGAACTATACATATGTTTTTAAATCAAGGAGCATTTGCCATACCATGTCTCTGCATTACACCAATTTTCATTTGGTCAGATAAATAAAATCTGACTGATATTCTGAAAATTAAGCTTCCTAGAAACATCAAAACATTTGAACTGAATACCTTAGTATTCTTACTACAGTAAGACAAAAAGAATACAAAGAGATTGACTTCCCACCTAAGATTAGCTTCTCTCTCTTTTTTTTTTTTTTTTCTCCCCAGTATGTTCTTTACATAATGGTCAGGTTCTGGCTACGCAGTCTGTTTCACTCCTGGAGAGCTGTATTCTGCCAGCCACACCTACAGTTCCAGCAGAATTACTGTCACTTTCTATAGAGTCACATCAATGTAAGCATCTTCAGAAATATGTACCAACTCTTCTTGAGCAACTAGCTGGCAAAATTAGGATATAGTGGTCAGGTACAGCATCTCCTAACATCACAGACTCAAATAGGGGGCTTGAACTTCAATAACACTTGCTATGCTAATACTTACTCTGTTCTCCTCTTAAAAACAAACCAACAAACATCACAGTGCTACATAATAGGAAACTGGAACTCACACAAGACTACGTGATCTTCATTACTGGAGATACTCAAAATGCCTGGTTACAGAATCCCTGTACAACCCGATCCAATATTAGCTCTGCTTCAAGCGGGTGTTTGGACCACAAAACTCCAAAGTTTTAAGACCCTAACTCCATAGTTAGGAACCAAAATATTTTATGATTATCAGAGAATTAAGGAAACCAGACCCCTAAGGATGAGAGAGAGGAAAAAATAGTAGTGCAGGAACTAAAGGCCACTAACAAGCCAAAACTAGTGTTATGTTGATAAATGGTAGGAAGAAAATCAGAGAAGTATCTGACATCTGCATGGGAAAAGCTAGAATCCACATGAAGTAAAAAATAGATTTCACTGATAACTACTTTTTTGTTTTCACTGAACCCATACCTGCTGATGACTTAACCAGTTTCCAAACAGAGACAGAACGAAAGCACAATCTCTGAACTGAAACTGCAATAATACTGAAACCCCCAGAAGAGACATTTTTGAAAGATTGCAAATGAAACTGCAAAAAGTGCAAGAATTCCTTGAAGAATATTTTATTCATTTTAAACTAATAAGTCAGACTTATAATTAAGCTACTTGGCAGTTTTCATTATAACAGATCAGATACTAATTCAGTTCAGATATCCAAAGCTGTGGGGTGGAAGGCAAGGGGAAAGGAACTAACAAAAGATATGACTTCACACTTGGAAAAGAGTGATATGTGATATGGTAGGCTACAGAAATCATTCAGGAGACAAAGAAAATGCCCAAAAGGAAAAAAAAAAAATTAAAAAAAATCCAGAAATGTACTTACTTTGGCTACAGAAGAAAATAAAAAATGGAAGAATACAAAGTATAAACTTAGGAAAACCCTCACAAAGGGAAGACTGCTAGAAGTAGCACAAGACAAAGAAGCATATGGGATGTAGGGCCACATATAGTATTTGCAAAACAACGTAGAACTGCAGGTGATGCAGCCATGAGCCGCCAACTCACAGGAAGGAGAAAAAGTCACATCTAGCAAGCACACATATGTCCAGGGCATCAAAAAAACCCAGCAGATAAAGCACTGCAAACCAACTTAGAGGTGATGCCTGCAAGATCCAACCTGGAAACAGAT
This sequence comes from Pterocles gutturalis, assembly GCF_000699245.1. Classification (NCBI taxonomy): domain Eukaryota; kingdom Metazoa; phylum Chordata; class Aves; order Pterocliformes; family Pteroclidae; genus Pterocles; species Pterocles gutturalis. The sequence continues at coordinate 365 of NW_010100608.1, read as the reverse complement.
ACTTCATATAGGCTCTTTTGAATTTAGAGCTGAATTTAGACAATCTCAGGTAAATGTTTTTTTCTGGAAAATGATTTAAAAATATAACTAGAATCAAAGCACTGATCATAGAAGACAACTAATATTGAGAGCTTAATATAAAGAATTAATGTTAAGGATTATATGATTCCAAACTAATGTGGCTAAAGCAGAACGAGGTAAGCTGCCTTTTTTTTTTTTTTTTTTTTTTCTGCCATGATGAACATAAATAATACAATCTTTTAGAAATTCAAAACCTTTAAATCTTGTTTAGTAAGTACCAGTCCAGGAAAAAATAAAAGTAAAAAACTGTGTTGACACATGTCCTGGGTCCAGCTGGGATAGGG